>NW_024059086.1:112500-182500 GCF_016432855.1 Salvelinus namaycush | reverse complement strand
ACACAATGGTGGGGGAGAGCCAAGATGGAGTCATGGTGGCTTCAACACAATGGTGAGGGAGAGCCAAGATGGAGGCATGGTGTCTTCAACACAATGGTGGGGGAGAGCCAAGATGGAGGCATGGTGACTTCAACACAATGGTGGGGGAGAGCCAAGATGGAGGCATGGTGACTTCAACACAGTAGTGGGGGAGAGCCAAGATGGAGGCACGGTGACTTCAACACAATGGTGGGGGAGAGCCAAGATGGAGGCATGGTGACTTCAACACAGTAGTGGGGGAGAGCCAAAATGGAGGCATGGTGACTTCAACACAGTAGTGGGGGAGAGCCAAGATGGAGGCATGGTGACTTCAACACAATGGTGGGGGAGAGCCAAGATGGAGGCATGGTGACTTCAACACAATGGTGGGGGAGAGCCAAGATGGAGGCATGGTGTCTTCAACACAATGGTGGGGGAGAGCCAAGATGGAGGCATAGTGACTTGAACACAATGGTGGGGGAGAGCCAAGATGGAGGCATGGTGACTTCAACACAATGGTGAGGGAGAGGCAAGATGGAGGCATGGTGACTTCAACACAGTAACAGGGGAGAGCCAAGATGGAGGCATGGTGACTTCAACACAATGGTGGGGGAGAGCCAAGATGGAGGCATGGTGAATTCAACACAATGGTGGGGGAGAGCCAGATGGAGGCATGGTGACTTCAACACAATGGTGGGGGAGAGCCAAGATGGAGGCACGGTGACTTCAACACAATGGTGGGGGAGAGCCAAGATGGAGGCATGGTGACTTCAACACAATGGTGGGGGAGAGCCAAGATGGAGGCATGGTGACTTTAACACAATGGTGGGGGAGAGCCACGATGGAGGCACGGTTACTTCAACACAATGGTGGGGGAGAGCCAGATGGAGGCATGGTGACTTCAACACAATGGTGGGGGAGAGCCAAGATGGAGGCACGGTGACTTCAACACAATGGTGGGGGAGAGCCAAGATGGAGGCATGGTGACTTCAACACAATGGTGGGGGAGAGCCAAGATGGAGGCATGGTGACTTTAACACAATGGTGGGGGAGAGCCACGATGGAGGCACGGTTACTTCAACACAATGGTGGGGGAGAGCCAGATGGAGGCATGGTGACTTCAACACAATGGTGGGGGAGAGCCAAGATGGAGGCATGGTGAATTCAACACAATGGTGGGGGAGAGCCAGATGGAGGCATGGTGACTTCAACACAATGGTGGGGGAGAGCCAAGATGGAGGCACGGTGACTTCAACACAATGGTGGGGGAGAGCCAAGATGGAGGCATGGTGACTTCAACACAATGGTGGGGGAGAGCCAAGATGGCGGCATGGTGACTTCAACACAATGGTGGGGGAGAGCCAAGATGGAGGCATGGTGACTTTAACACAATGGTGGGGGAGAGCCAAGATGGAGGCATGGTGACTTCAACACAATGGTGGGGGAGAGCCACGATGGAGGCATGGTGACTTTAACACAATGGTGGGGGAGAGCCAAGATGGAGGCATGGTGACTTTAACACAATGGTGGGGGAGAGCCAAGATGGAGGCATGGTGACTTCAACACAATGGTGGGGGAGAGCCAAGATGGAGGCATGGTGACTTCAACACAATGGTGGGGGAGAGCCAAGATGGAGGCATGGTTACTTCAACACAATGGTGGGGGAGAGCCAAGATGGAGGCATGGTTACTTCAACACAGTGCAACCTTATCAGTAATTTAGTGTGTATATACAATCATTGGTGAGAACAAGGAAATAATGTTGACAAGGAAACCAATTATTCTAATCAACGCAATCAAAGCACTTGTGGAAATTAGCGGTAATGATATGGTGTGTGTGTGTGTGTGTGTGTGTGTGTGTGTGTGTGTGTGTGTGTGTGTGTGTGTGTGTGTGTGTGTGTGTGTGTGTGTGTGTGTGTGTGTGTGTGTGTGTGTGTGTGTGTGCGCGTATGCGTACTGGTACCATTCACCAGTAAATCTGTGATATGTATTGAGCCCAGGTACCATTGTAATAGATGCTGTGTCATGTTAGATGTATTGAGCCCAGGTACCATTGTAATAGATGCTGTGTCATGTTAGATTTACTGAGCCCAGGTACCATTGTAATAGATGCTGTGTCATGTTAGATGTATTGAGCCCAGGTACCATTGTAATAGATGCTGTGTCATGTTAGATTTATTGAGCCCAGGTACCATTGTAGTAGATGCTGTGTCATGTTAAATTTATTGAGCCCAGGTACCATTGTAATAGATGCTGTGTCATGTTAGATTTATTGAGCCCAGGTACCATTGTAATAGATGCTGTGTCATGTTAGATGTATTGAGCCCAGGTACCATTGTAATAGATGCTGTGTCATGTTAGATTTATTGAGCCCAGGTACCATTGTAATAGATGCTGTGTCATGTTAGATTTATTGAGCCCAGGTACCATTGTAATAGATGCTGTGTCATGTTAGATTTATTGAGCCCAGGTACCATTGTAATAGATGCTGTGTCATGTTAGATTTATTGAGCCCAGGTACCATTGTAATAGATGCTGTGTCATGTTAGATTTATTGAGCCCAGGTACCATTGTAATCGATGCTGTGTCATGCCAGATTTATTGAGCCCAGGTACCATTGTAATCGATGCTGTGTCATGTTAGATTTATTGAGCCCAGGTACCATTGTAATCGATGCTGTGTCATGCCAGAGCTCTCCTCATGCATCTTTAAGCTAGACACCTTGTATATTTTAATTCAACAATGGTAAAGCACATTAAGCACTTTAAAGCACGCCAGGCTGGGGTGACGGATACTGTGTGCGTGTGTGTGTGTGTGTTTGTGTGTGTGTGTTTGTGTTGACAGAGAGCCACGGTGACAGGAATTTATTAGCCCAGCTTTTAGAAAGGCTCCTGAGTGCAGGACTTGACTAAAATAATCCTTGTCAGTGGAGCAGGATGTTGCCCTCTTTGTGCCGACAGACAGGACAGAACAGACAGACAGACAGACAGACAGGACACACAGACAGACAGACAGACAGACAGACAGACAGACAGACAGACAGACAGACAGACAGACAGACAGACAGACAGACAGACAGACAGACAGACACAGACAGACACAGACAGACAGACAGACAGACAGACAGACAGACAGACAGACAGACAGACAGACAGACAGACAGACAGACAGACAGACAGACAGACAGACAGACAGACAGACAGACAGACAGACAGACAGGCAGGCAGGCAGGCAGGCAGGCAGGCAGGACAGACACATTCATTCACAATACTGCAGCTAGCCTAGCAGTTAAGAGTGTTGGGAAAGTGACCAAACGGGTTCTGGTTCGAATCTCTGAACAGACTAGGTGAAAAATCTGCAGCCTTGAGCAAGGCACCTTAACCTATTTGCTCTGGATAAGAGCGTCTGCTAAACGACTCAAATCTAAATGACAGGACAGAAAGGTAATCTGAGATAACAGGTCGAGTCTCTATAATACATCTCTGTTATCATCTTAGATAACAGGTTGAGTCTCTCTAATACATCTCTGTTGTTTTAGTGTTATCATCTTAGATAACAGGTTGAGTCTCTCCTCTAATACATCTCTGTTGTTTTAGTGTTATCATCTGAGATAACAGGTTGAGTCTCTCCTCTAATACATCTCTGTTGTTTTAGTGTTATCATCTTAGATAACAGGTTGAGTCTCTATAATATATCTCTGTTGTTTTATTGTTATCATCTTAGATAACAGGTTGAGTCTCTCCTCTAATACACCTCTGTTATCATCTTAGATAACAGGTTGAGTCTCTCTAATACATCTCTGTTGTTTTAGTGTTATCATCTGAGATAACAGGTTGAGTCTCTATAATACATCTCTGTTGTTTTAGTGTTATCATCTTAGATAACAGGTTGAGTCTCTCTAATACATCTCTGTTGTTTTAGTGTTATCATCTGAGATAACAGGTTGAGTCTCTCCTCTAATACATCTCTGTTGTTTTAGTGTTATCATCTGAGATAACAGGTTGAGTCTCTCCTCTAATACATCTCTGTTGTTTTAGTGTTATCATCTGAGATAACAGGTTGAGTCTCTCCTCTAATACATCTCTGTTGTTTTAGTGTTATCATCTGAGATAACAGGTTGAGTCTCTCCTCTAATACATCTCTGTTGTTTTATTGTTATCATCTTAGATAACAGGTTGAGTCTCTCTAATACATCTCTGTTGTTTTAGTGTTATCATCTGAGTTAAGACAGTGAATAGTTTACGCTGTAGTTATCAATTATATTTTGTGAAGGAGAGAGTTTATTCATTAAACATACGTTCTCAATATGTTCATGTATATTAGGATGTAAAGAAAGTTGATAAATTAATTCACAATACACTGTAATTTGGGCGGCAGCTAGCCTAGTGGTTTAGAGTGTTGGCATATGAACCGAAAGGTTACTGGTTCGAATTTCTGAGCCGACTACGTGAAAAAAACTTCTGCTGTGACCTTGAGCAAGACACCATAACCCTAATTGATCTGGATAAGAGCGTCTGCTAAATGACTAAAAGTTCAATCTTAAAACACAAGTTTGTTGTCCTTGTTCTACATATAGTCAATTATGTTAGATAATTAATTATTAAAGATTAATTTGACTTTTAGAGACGTTTTATTGTTACATACACCGATAGAAATGTGTTGTTTTACAGGGTCAGCCATAGTAGTACAGCGTCCTGGAGCAAACTAGGGTTAAGTGCCTTGCTCAAGGGCACGTCAACAGATTTATTTCGGGTCCGATATGCAAACCAGCGACCTTTTGGTTACTGGGCCAAATGCTCTAACCTCTAGGCAACCTATAAACTAAGAATGAATAAACTAGGGATGAGCAAATCAAATTGTATTTGTCACCTGTGCCAAAAACAACAGGTACAGAATCAACCTTAAAGTGAAATGTTTACTTACAAGCCCTTAACCAACAATGCAGTTTTAAGAAAATACCCCCAAAAAAGTAAGAGATAAGAATAACAAATAATTAAAGAGCAGCAGTAAATGACAATAGCGAGGCTCAATGTGGAGGCTATATACAGGGTGTTACGGTACAGAGTCAATGTGGAGGCTATATACATGGGGTACAGAGTCAGTGTGGAGGCTATATACAGGGCGTTACGGTACAGAGTCCCTGTGGAGGCTATATACAGGGTGTTACGGTACAGAGTCCCTGTGGAGGCTATATACAGGGGGTACCGGTACAGAGTCCCTGTGGAGGCTATATACAGGGCGTTACGGTACAGAGTCCCTGTGGAGGCTATATACAGGGCGTTACGGTACAGAGTCCCTGTGGAGGCTATATACAGGGGGTACCGTTACAGAGTCAATGTGGAGGCTATATACAGGGGGTACCGATACAGAGTCAATGTGGAGGCTATATACAGGGGGTACCGGTAGAGAGTCAATGTGTGGGGGCACCGGTGTCAAGGTAATTGAGGTAATATGTACATGTAGGTAGAGTTATTAAAGTGACTATGCATAGATAATAATAGAGAGTAGCAGCAGCGTAGAAGAGGGTGGGGGGGGGGGGGGGGGGGCAATGCAAATAGTCTGGGTAGCCATTTGATGAGCTGTTCAGGAGTCTTATGGCTTGGGGGTAGAAGCTGTTTATAAGCCTCTTGGACCTAGACTTGGGTGGCTGGAGTCTTTGACAATTTCAGGGCCTTCCTCTGATGACACCTGGTATAGAGATCCTGGATGGCAGGAATCTTGGCCCCGGTGATGTACTGGGCCGTAAGCTCTACCCTCTGTAGTGTCTTGCGGTCGGAGGCCGAGCAGTTGCAATACCATGCAGTGATGCAGCCAGTCAGGATGCTCTCAATGGGGCAACTGGAGGGCGAGGGAGAGCTTTGTACATGCCCTGTGTGTGGAGTAAAGGTGGTCCAGAGTTATTTTCCCTCTGGTTGCACATTTAACACGTTGATAGAAATGAGGTCAAACGGATTTAAGTTTCCCTGCATTAAAATCCCCGGCCACTCATACAGTACAGCTCATTGAGTAGAGTCTTAGTGCCAGCATCGGTCTGTGGTGGTATGTAGACAGCTACGAAATATACAGATGTAAACTCTCTAGGTAGATAGTGTGGTCAACAGCTTATCATGAGATACTCTATGTCAGGCGAGCAAAACCTAGAGACTTCCTTAGATATTGTGCACCAGCTGTTGTTTACAAATATACATACACCGCCACCCCTTGTCTTACTGCTGTTCTATCCTGCCGAAAGAGCGTGTCGTGTCTTTGGCTATGCCGGATTAAGTGTTATGACATGCTATTCTATAAAATACTTTCTCCGTAATTAATATTACCAGATTGAACTAATCATGTAAATGTAATTAACTAGAGAGGAGGGACACCACGAAATAATATTTATAGAGCTGTTATCTTCCGAATAAACTCTTAAAGACCTAATCATATTTTACATCAATAGCAGTCAATATTAATCGTCATCTTATTCAGTCTCATCTGAAAGTTGTAAATTCTTGGTTATCTTCACGAACCCTGGCTAACAAGTTGAATCAGCAATACAAAATTGGGTTTAATTATTTATTTACTAAATACCTAACTAATCACACAGAATCACACATACACAATTAAATCATAACTTGATTACAAATTGCCGTCGTAAAGGAAAACGTCCCTAGCGGGCGGAACAGATATGACAGCTTGTTACACAAAGGAAAAGGTCTGGGTTTGAGTGAAAGAGCGGGAGACTGGAACAGAGGCAAAGCTGTGCTATCGTAAATACAGTATCTTATGCATTCTAAATTACCGCCCATTTGGAAAAGGAATATGCAATAAATATTTACTCTGAGCTGCGCTTCAGTAGGTTGGTGGTAGATGGAAGACCGTGTTGCCAAACCGAGTCCTCTGTCCTTTGAAGAATGTCTCTGGTGGTCACTGGATACGTTGTAGTAACGTCGTTGTGTAGTAGACGGGATACTTTGACTGTCCTTCCTAACCTGCGTTTGTAGCAGCTGTTGCTAACTCAACGTCTAGGAGGTATCACTTCTGTAGTGAATAAGAGTTCAAAGTTCATACCATTCGCAACCAAAGTCCATGCTGATGTTGGCTTAGTTCTGTAGTTATTATCTGAACCATTCTGACACCGGATCGTCATCCTAGCGTACCCGGAACAGAAAGTTATATTCTTGTCAATGGCTTGAGGGAGAGGGGTGTGTCTGAAAAGTTTATAACCCATGTCTCTTCACAGGGGCGGGCCACTGGTTGAGCAGAGGCCCAAACTTATGAAAACCCAAATCTCTCATTTGGAAGATAAAATTACATTTCATCTCTTCACAAATAATTTCATATTCAAAAAAAAAAAATAAAAAAAATAAAAATAAAAAAATAATAATAATAATTTCATATTCAAACATTTGAATTAAACAACAATTCCATGTGAATCCGATATCTCTGATGTTTAGACTTTCCACAGTAGAGTTTAGGTCATTCTATCATTGATGAGATTGTGTCAGAGGGCAACCGAACTGACATAATATACCTTAAGTACCACCGCATATGTTCACTTGGTCGGATTACCAGAATATAGTTCATTTCCCCCCAACTTCTGATGTTCCCAGAATCTCTATGTTAACCAAAGGGGCGTTCTAATGTCACATCAGTAGAGTAGGGAGAGGAACGGGGGGGGAGGGGGGGGGGGGGGGGGGGAGGTATTTATGAATGTCATAAACCTACCCGCAGGCCAACGTCATGACAAGTGTATAACTCTCCAGCTGTATGTTATTCATGTTGTCGTTTAGCCACGACTCTGTGAAACATACTGTAAGATATTACCGTTTTTAATGTCCCGTTGGTAGGCAATACGTGCATTTAGGTTGTCAATTTTTTTTCTCCAGTGATTGTACGTTGGCCAGTAGTACGAATGGCAAGGGCAGATTAGCCACTCATCGGCGGATCCTCACAAAGCACCTCAATCTCAATCTCCAGCAAATGACGTGGATGAGGGCCAGTTCGGGTGTCTGGAGTAAATCCCTCTCATCCGACTCATTAAAAAGTAATTCTTCATCCAGTTCAAGGTGAGAATTTGGTGTTCTGATTTCCAGAAGCTCTTTTCAGTCATAAGAGACGGTAGCAGCAACATTTTGTACAAAATAAGTTAGAGAAAATGCGGAAAACCAAACCAAATAGCACGCGGTTAGTTAAGAGCCCATGAAACGACAGCCATCCTCTCTGGCGCCATCTTAAACCACTTACATTACAATAACCATCATTTGCTATGATGAAACGGGCTCTCATGAGGACCGCCACAGGAAGGGTAGACCCAGAGTTACCTCTGCTGCAGAGGATAAGTATATTAGAGTTAACTGCACCTCAGATTGCAACCCAAATAAATGCTTCACAGAGTTCAAGTAATAGACACATCTAAACATCAACTGTTCAGAGGAAACTGCATGAATCAGGCCTTCATGGTCGATTGCTGCAAATAAATCACTACCAAAGGACACCAATGAGAAGAAGAGACTTGCTTGGGCCAAGAAACACGAGCAATGGACATTAGAGCGGTGGAGTCCACATTTGAGAGTTTTGGTTCCAACCGCCGTGTCTTTGTGAGACACAGAGTAGGTGAACGAAGGATCGACGTATTTGTTGATCCCAACGTGAAGCATGGAGGAGGAGGTGTGATGGTGTGATGGTGCTTTGCTGGTCACACTGTCAGTGATTAATTTATAATTCAAGGCACACTTAACCTGCATGGCTACCACAGCATTCTGCAGCGATATGCCATCCAATCTGGTTTGCGCTTAGTGGGACTATCATTTGTTTTTCAACGGGACAATGACCCAAAACACACCTCTAGTCTGTGTAAGGGCTGTTTGACCAAGAAGGAGAGTGATGGAGTGCTGCATCAGATGACCTGGCCTCCACAAATACCCAACTTCTTATTTTTAATTTAAAAACATGTTTTACCCCATTTTCTCCCAATTTTGAGGTGTCCAATTGGTAGTTACTGTAAAGGGTGCGTACTGGCGGCAGAGAAGTCAGGCGCAGGAGAGCAAAAACTGTGTTCCAACGGAGGAGCAGTTTAATAATAAAAACCACCGTAAAATTTAACAAACAATCAATGGGTAACAAAACCCGTCACACACCAGAATACGTGCACAAGCACTTACAATAAACAATTCCAGACAAGGACATGGGGGGGATCAGAGGGTTAAAGACACAACATGTAACAATGGAATTGAAATCAGATGTGTGGGAAGACAAGACAAAACAAATGGAAAATGAAAAGTAGATCTGTCACGCCCTGACCTTAGAGATATTTTTTATGTCTCTATTTTGATTTGGTCAGGGCGTGAGTTGGGGTGGGCATTCTATGTTTTGTGTTTCTATGGTTTTCTATTTCTATGTTTTGGCCGGGTATGGTTCTCAATCAGGGACAGCTGTCTATCGTTGTCTCTGATTGGGAACCATACTTAGGTAGCTTTTTCCCCCACCGTTCTTTGTGGGAAGTTGACTTTGTTTAGGGCACATAGCCTTTGAGCTTCACGGTTTGGTTTTGTAGTGTTTATTGTTTTGTTTGGCGTCATTTTGAGTTAATAAAGAAAATGTACGCTCACAACGTTGCACCTTGGTCCTCATCCTTCAACAGCCAGAACCTCCCACCACCAAAGGACCAAGCAGCGTGGTAGAGAGGAGCAGCATGGCCAGGGGTATGAGACAACCTGGGAGGAGGTAGAGGTGGCCGGTCGACCCAGGGAGAGTGCCAGAGCCCGCCTGGGATTCTATGGAGCAGTGCGAAGAGGGATACCGGAGGTAGTAGGTAGTAGATAGTGATAGTGGATAGTAAATAGTAGATATAGGATAGTAGATAGTGGAGAGTGAATTGTGAATAGTAGATAGTGATAGTGATAGTGATAGTGATAGTGGATAGTGGATAGTATATAGTATATAGTAGATAGTGGATAGTAGATAGTGATAGTGATAGTAGATAGTGATAGTAGATAGTAGAAAGTGGATAGTGATAGTAGATAGTAGATGGTAATTGTGGATAGTGGATAGTGGATAGTAGATAGTGTATAGTGATAGTGGATAGTGGATAGTGATAGTATATAGTAGATAGTAATTGTGGATAGTGGATAGTGGATAGTGGATAGTGGATAGTGGATAGTAGATAGTGATAGTGGATAGTGGATAGTGATAGTATATAGTAGATAGTAATTGTGGATAGTGGATAGTGGATAGTGGATAGTGGATAGTAGATAGTGGATAGTATATAGTATATAGTAGATAGTAGATAGTGGATAGTGATAGTAGATAGTGGATAGTTGATAGTAGATAGTGGATAGTGGATAGTGATAGTATATAGTAGATAGTAATTGTGGATAGTGGATAGTAGATAGTGGATAGTGATAGTGGATAGTAGATAGTGGATAGTAGATAGTGATAGTGGATAGTAAATAGTAGATAGTGATAGTAGATAGTAGATAGTAGATAGTGGATAGTAAATAGTAAATAGTAGATAGTGGATAGTAAATAGTAGATAGTGATAGTAGATAGTAGATGGTGATAGTAGATAGTAGATAGTAGATAGTAGATAGTAGATAGTAGATAGTAGATAGTAGATAGTAGATAGTAGATAATAGATAATAGATAATAGATAATAGATAGTAGATAGTAGATAGTGATAGTAGATAATAGATAATAGATAATAGATAGTAGATAGTAGATAATAGATAGTAGATAATAGATAATAGATAATAGATAATAGATAGTAGATAGTAGATAGTTGATAGTAGATAATAGATAGTGGATAGTAAATAGTAAATAGTAGATAGTGGATAGTAAATAGTAGATAGTGATAGTAGATAGTAGATGGTGATAGTAGATAGTAGATAGTAGATAATAGATAGTAGATAGTAGATAGTAGATAGTAGATAATAGATAGTAGATAATAGATAATAGATAATAGATAATAGATAGTAGATAGTAGATAGTTGATAGTAGATAATAGATAGTGGATAATAGATAGTAGATAGTAGATAATAGATAGTAGATAATAGATAATAGATAATAGATAATAGATAGTAGATAGTAGATAGTTGATAGTAGATAATAGATAGTAGATAATAGATAGTAGATAATACATAATAGATAGTAGATAATAGATAGTAGATAGTAGATAATAGATAATAGATAATAGATATTAGATATTAGATATTAGATAGTACATAGTAGATAATAGATAATAGATAGTAGATAATAGATAGTAGATAGTAGATAATAGATAGTAGATAATATATAGTAGATAATAGATAATATATAATAGATAGTAGATAGTAGATAATAGATAATAGATAGTAGATAGTAGATAGTAGATAATATATAATAGATAGTAGATAGTGATAGTAGATAGCAGATAATAGATAGTAGATAATAGATAATAGATAATAGATAGTGATAGTAGATAGTAGATAGTAGATAGTAGATAGTAGATAGTAGATAGTAGATAGTAGATAGTAGATAGTAGATAGTAGATAGTAGATAGTAGATAGTAGATAGTAGATAGTAGATAGTAGATAGTAGATAGTAGATAGTAGATAGTAGATAGTAGATAATAGATAATAGATAATAGATAATAGATAGTAGATAGCAGATAATAGATAGTAGATAGTAGATAGTAGATAATAGAAAGTGGATAGTAGATAGTAGATAGTAGATAATAGATAGTGATAGTAGATAGTGATAGTAGATAGTGATAGTAGATAGTGATAGTAGATAGTGATAGTAGATAGTAGATAATAGATAATCGATAATAGATAGTAGATAGTAGATAGTAAATAATAGAAAGTGGATAGTAGATAGTAGATAGTAGTTAGTGATAGTAGATAGTGATAGTAGATAGTGATAGTAGATAGTGATAGTAGATAGTGATAGTAGATAGTGATAGTAGATAATAGATAGTAGATAATAGATAATAGATAGTAGATAATAGATAGTAGATAGTAGATAATAGATAACAGATAACAGATAGTAGATAATGGATAGTAGATAGTAGATAATAGATAACAGATAATAGATAGTAGATAATAGATAGTAGATAGTAGATAATAGATAACAGATAATAGATAGTAGATAATAGATAGTGATAGTAGATAGTAGATAGTAGATAATAGATAGTAGATAGTAGATAGTAGATAGTGATAGTAGATAATAGATAGTAGATAATAGATAGTAGATAGTAGATAGTAGATAGTGATAATAGATAGTAGATAATAGATAGTGGATAGTAGATAGTAGATAGTAGATAGTGATAATAGATAGTAGATAGTAGATAATAGATAGTAGAATGTAGATAATAGATAATAGATAGTGATAGTAGATAATAGATAGTAGATAATAGATAATAGATAGTAGATAATATATAGTAGATAGTAGATAATATATAGTAGATAGTAGATAGTAGATAATATATAGTAGATCGTGATAATAGATAGTGATAGTAGATAATAGATAGTAGATAATAGATAGTAGATAGTAGATAGTAGATAGTGATAATAGATAGTAGATAATAGATAGTGGATAGTAGATAGTAGATAGTAGATAGTGATAATAGATAGTAGATAGTAGATAATAGATAGTAGAATGTAGATAATAGATAATAGATAGTAGATAATAGATAATAGATAGTAGATAGTAGATAATAGATAGTAGATAGTAGATAATATATAATAGATAGTAGCATGTAGATAATAGATAATAGATAGTAGATAATAGATAGTAGATAATAGATAGTAGATAATAGATAGTAGATAATAGATAGTAGATAATAGATAGTAGATAGTAGATAATAGATAATAGATAATAGATAATAGATAGTAGAATGTAGATAATAGATAATAGATAATAGATAGTAGATAATAGATAATAGATAGTAGATAATAGATAGTAGATAATAGATAGTAGATAGTAGATAATAGATAGTAGATAGTAGATAATAGATAGTAGAATGTAGATAATAGATAATAGATAGTAGATAATAGATAATAGATAATAGATAGTAGATAATAGATAGTAGATAGTAGATAGTAGATAGTAGATAATAGATAGTAGATAGTAGATAATAGATCATAGATAATAGATAGTAGATAATAGATAATAGATAATAGATAATAGATAGTAGATAATAGATAATAGATAATAGATAGTAGAATGTAGATAATAGATAATAGATAGTAGATAGTAGATAATAGATAGTAGATAGTAGATAGTAGATAATAGATAATAGATAGTAGAATGTAGATAATAGATAATAGATAGTAGATAATAGATAGTAGATAATAGATAATAGATAGTAGATAATAGATAGTAGATAATAGATAATAGATAGTAGATAGTAGATAGTAGATAATAGATAGTAGATAGTAGATAATAGATAATAGATAGTAGATAATAGATAATAGATAGTAGATAGTAGATAGTAGATAATAGATAGTAGATAGTAGATAGTAGATAGTAGATAGTAGATAGTAGATAGTAGATAGTAGATAGTAGATAGTAGATAGTAGATAGTAGATAGTAGATAGTAGATAGTAGATAGTGATAGTAGATAGTAGATAGTGATAGTAGATAATAGATAGTAGATAGTAGATAATAGATATTAGATAGTAGAATGTAGATAATAGATAATAGATAGTAGATAATAGATAGTAGATAGTAGATAATAGATAATAGATAATATATAATAGATAATAGATAGTAGATAATAGATAGTAGATTGTAGATAATATATAATAGATAATAGATAGTAGATAGTGATAGTAGATAGTGATAGTAGATAGTGATAGTAGATAGTAGATAGTAGATAGTAGATAATAGATAGTAGATAATAGATAATAGATACTAGATAATAGATAATAGATAGTAGATAGTAGATAGTAGATAGTGATAGTAGATAGTGATAGTAGATAGTAGATAGTAGATAGTAGATAGTAGATAATAGATAGTAGATAATAGATAGTAGATAATAGATAATAGATAATAGATAGTAGATACTATATAGTAGATAATAGATAGTAGATAATAGATAATAGATAATAGATAATAGTTAGTAGATCATAGATAGTAGATAGTAGATAATAGATAATAGATAATAGATAGTAGATAATAGATAATAGATAATAGATAATAGATAATAAATAGTAAATAGTAGATAGTAGATTGTAGATAGTAGATAGTAGATCATAGATAGTGCCACAAAGAGTAAAGGCAGAGTACTACATCAGTTGTATTGTATAAATATAACACCACTTTAACAATACCAATACACATCTTCTTCTGTTATTAAAGGAGGACATGGTAAGATTATATTTTTGAACAAGGGATAGGGCCATTAAAGTGTAGTTACGTTGACATGAGGAAAACCTCTTCCCACCGATAGCACTTATGAACTCATTAGTTACGTACGGTTTAACACTCAAACACACACACAGGTACACACACACACACACACACACACCACAGGAATGTGTGGTAATGGCTGCAGTGGAATCAGTAGAATTGTATTGAATACATCAGACACATGGTTTCCATGTGTCTGATGTCATTCCATTCGCTCCGTTCTAGCCATTATTATGAGCCAGGCCCCCTCAGCAGCTTCCTCTTACACACACTAACACAATAGGCAGAAGTGCCTCAGGGCAGAGGGAGAAAGTGTGCTGATAGTTACATTGTTATTAAGAGGTCATTATTTTCTACACACAACCCTGGGAAAGAACCCAAGCAGCTAAATAACACAGGAACAATAATTATTGTTTTAGTATGCAAATATAGCTAAACATTACAAATATGAATATATTGGCTATTGTGATAGAAACCAATCAAGAGTAAACACGACTTATAGCTGTAGGTGAAATAGATAACGATAACATCTAGGAAATACCTGCCACAGATCAAAACAGAAATTAAAATTGAATTCATCTTCAGGAAAAGGATTTAGACTTTAGGGTTGATTAATGCGTGTGGAATGGTAGAGGCAATTAGCTACAGATGTTAATTTTGTGTTATTAATGGGTTGGGTTAGTCCCAAATGGCACCCTATTCCCAATATAGTGCACTTTGGTCCCCATACATGATCGTTCCTGTCCGCCCTTGTAGGGCATCCCAGGGGTCCAAAATAACACCCTATTCCCAATATAGTGCACTTTGGTCCCCAGACATGATCGTTCCTGTCCGCCCCTGTAGGGCATCCCAGGGGTCCAAAATAACATCCTATTCCCAATATAGTGCACTTTGGTCCCCAGACATGATCATTCCGCCCCTGTAGGGCATCCCAGGGGTCCAAAATAACATCCTATTCCCAATATAGTGCACTTTGGTCCCCAGACATGATCGTTCCTGTCCGCCCCTGTAGGGCATCCCAGGGGTTGTGTGCTGGAAGGTGTCCAAAATAGCATCCTATTCCCTATATAGTGCACTACTTTTGACTAGAGCCCTATGGGCCTTGATTAGAAATAGTGCACTACATAGTGGACAGGGTGCCATTTGAGATGCAGACCCTTATCGTGATATTGTTGTCCAAACAGAACCACGACAGTAACCATAATGATAGGGACAGATATAGATAGGTAGGTGTACTTTAAGAGGATGGAACTGTATTGAATTACACATACATTTTTATTTCAATATTTAACCTGTATCCAACCAGATAGGTCAATTAAAGAAGAACTTGTGGAATTTACATAACTAACTGGTGAGTGTTCAGTGACTGGTGTTTACTTGACTGACTGGTGATAGTTTAGGGACTGGTATTTACATGATTAACTGGTGAGTGACTGGTATTTTTACATGACTAACTGGTGAGTGACTGGTAGTTACATTACTAACTAGTGAGTGTTTAGTGACTGGTATTTACATAACTAACTGGTGAGTGACTGGTATTTACATGACTAACTGGTGAGTGACTGGTATTTACATGACTAACTGGTGAGTGACTGGTATTTACATGACTAACTGGTGAGTGACTGGTATTTACATGACTAACTGGTGAGTGACTGGTATTTACATGACTAACTGTTGAGTGACTGGTATTTACATGACTAACTGGTGAGTGTTTAGTGACTGGTATTGACATGACTAACTGGTGAGTGACTGGTATTTACATGACTAACTGGTGAGTGACTGGTATTTACATGACTAACTGGCTAGTGACTGGTATTTACATGACTAATTGGTGAGTGACTGGTAATTACATGACTAACTGGTGAGTGACTGGTATTTACATGACTAACTGGTGAGTGACTGGTATTTACATGACTAACTGGTGAGTGACTGGTATTTACCTGACTAACTACTTTTTGTTTAGTGGCTGGTATTGACATGACTAACTGGTGAGTGACTGGTATTTACATGACTAACTGGTGAGTGACTGGTATTTACATGACCAACTGGCTAGTGACTGGTATTTACATGACTAATTGGTGAGTGACTGGTATTGACATGACTAACTGGTGAGTGACTGGTATTGACATGACTAACTGGTGAGTGACTGGTATTTACATGACTAACTGGTTTGTGTTTAGTGGCTGGTATTGACATGACTAACTGGTGAGTGACTGGTATTTACATGACTAACTGGTTTGTGTTTAGTGGCTGGTATTTACATGACTAACTGGTGAGTGTTTAGTGACTGGTATTAAACAAGTAAATCCCTCCTGAGCCACTCTGACCTGAAGTATTGTATCACACCAGAACCTGGGCATAGGTAGGCCAATTAAGCCTTCTGATTTACAGTGAAGACCTGAGACGTGGCAGGTGCTACAGAGATATAGAATGACACTCCAGGTCAGAACAGAGCACACCTGAGGCACTCTGACCAGCAATAGCACCAGTAGACACTTTCTTATTCACTAATGATGACCTGAGAAGTGGCAGGTGCTACAGAGGTATAAAATGACAGTACAGGTCAGAACACAGCACCGCTGAGGCACTCTAACCAGCAATTGCACCAGCCAACCTGGACATATCCTCCTAATAATGTTATTAATAAGGGGATAAGGGCTGCCTCCAAAAAGCCTCAGAAGCACACAGTCCCATAATAATATGTCCGATGGTGGGTTTAAATGTCATAGTAATGAATGTAGAGCGACCACATTCTGCTCTAAATCCGTTTATTCACCTTTCGTGTTGTTTTGACGGTAACTTACATCAAGCCGGTTGCCTGTAACAGTAAATAAGGTACATAATGTTTCCGTAACGTGTTTTATGGTATCCAATACAGTTACATTCATCTTTTTTACGTTTGTTTTTATAGTAACTTATAGGCAGCTGGCATCCTGTAAGTTAATGTAAATCAACAGTATATTACTGTAATGTTATTCCTGTAATTGTAAAGAACTAATTAATGAATGCATGAATTAAATTCATATGAGAGGAGATGGGGTTTGTATTTGACAGTATTATACCATAATTGCATGTGATTGGTGGAGGCAGGTTGGCTGCTAGTGTCAAGCCCTGACCTTATGCTAGTGATGTCTTGTCTAGGTTATTGTATAACTAGCGGTTTTGGTAGGTCTAGGTATTTGTAAGTCTATGGTGGCCTGAATTGGTTCCCAATCGAGGCAGCTGTTTATCGTTGTCTCTGATTGGGGACCATATTTAGGTAGCCATTTTCCCTTGGATATTTGTGGGTTCTTGTCTATGTGTAGTTGCCTGTCAGCACTCATTTTTATAGCTTCACG
The DNA here is from genome assembly GCF_016432855.1 of Salvelinus namaycush. Lineage (NCBI taxonomy): Eukaryota > Metazoa > Chordata > Actinopteri > Salmoniformes > Salmonidae > Salvelinus > Salvelinus namaycush. Next base: position 164,778 of record NW_024059086.1, on the reverse strand, counting down.
GTTCGTTTTGTTATTTTGTTAGTTTTGTTCAGTGTTCATTCTTATAATAAAGAAGAATGTACGCATTCCACGCTGCACCTTGGTCTCCTCCTTTTGACGGCCGTGACAGAAGAACCCACCATAAAAGGACCAAGCAGTGTGTTAAGGAGGAATGGACCTGGGAGGAGATTCTGGGCGGGGCAGGACCCTGGACGCAGGCTGGGGAGTCGCCTAGGAGCAAGAGAGGACAGCAACGACATCGGGGAGGTAGGCGACACAAACCCCAATAATTTGTTTTTGGGGGGGGGCACATGGAGCAGTCGATGAAGTTGAGGGGTGAGTCAGAGATTGTTGAGGAGTTATTGGACAGATTGGAGGAGAGTGAACGGAGGGGAGAGTTAGAGACCTTCGAGGAGTTGTTGATGGAATTGGAGGAGAGTGAAGAGAGAGAGCTGTTGGTTTGGCGTAATATGCACGGCATTCGCCCTGAGGAGCGTGTTAGCTGTCCGATGCCACCTGTGTCAGTTCCTCGTACTCATCCTGAAACGTGTGTTAACTTCTTATGGCTGCAGCCCGACGTCGGTACACTTATGACAACAGCCAGCTCAAAGTGCAGGGCGCGAAATTCAAAAGATATATTTTTTTAAATATTTAACTTTCACACATTAACAAGTCCAATACAGCATATGAAAGGTACACATCTTGTGAATCCAGACAACATGTCCGATTTTTTAAATGTTTTACAGGGAAGACACAATATGTAAATCTATTAGCTAACCACGTTAGCAAAAGACTCCACTTTTATTACTCCACCAGTTTTTACTCCATCAGTAGCTATCACAAATTCGACCAAATAAAGATATAAATAGCCACTAACCAAGAAACAACTTCATCAGATGACAGTCTGATAACATATTTATTGTATAGCATATGTTTTGTTAGAAAAATGTGCATATTTCAGGTATAAATCATAGTTTACATTGCAGCTACAGTCAGAAATTGCACCGAAAGCAGCCATAATAATTACAGGCACTAACGTCAAATACCTAATTACTCATCATAAAACATTTCTGAAAAATACATAGTGTACAGCAAATGAAAGACAGGCATCTTGTGATTCCAGCCAATATTTCCGATTTATTAAGTGTTTTACAGCGGAAAAAAAATGTAGTGTTATATTAGCTTAGCACAATAGCCAGAAACACTTGGGCGCCGGCGACTACGACAGATATATGAAATAACATCATAAAATGGGTCTTACTTTTGCTGATCTTTCATCAGAATGTTGGACAAGGTGTCCTTTGTCCAGAACAGTCGTTGTTTGGAATCAGAACGGCAACTTTCCCTCTTCATTTAGCAAGCGCGCTAGCCGGGTGGCACGACACTCTCCATGTCAACAAACGGAAGAGAACGGAACACGGCAAAACTCCCGAAAAAATTTCAATAATCTGATGAAACTATATTGAAAAAACATACTTTACGATGATATGGTGACATGTATCAAATAAAATCAAAGCCGGAGATTGTAGTCACCTATTACGGCAGCTAAACAAAAGGCAACCCCACTGCCCAGCTCGCGCTCTTCAGAGTACCGAAATTGGTGGACACGTCATTCCAAGATGATGTGTTCCATCTCAGACCAAGATAATCACCTCATTTCTTCTCTCACAGCCTCTTGACACCCAGAGGAAGGTGTATGACGTGCATGTAAACTAATAGGTCTTGTGCCCATTTATAGGCAGGAAGAAGAACAGAGCATCGATTTCAGACATTCCACTTCCTGGTCAGGAAATGTGCTGCAGAATGAGTTCTGTTTCACTCAGAGAAATAATTCAAATGGTTTTAGAAACTAGAGAGTGTTTTCTATCCAATAGTAATACTAATATGCATATTGTACGAGCAAGAATTGAGTACGAGGCCATTTGAAATGGACACATTTTATCTGGCTACTCAATACTGCCCCTTGCAGCCCAAACAGGTTAAAGTTCCGGAACAATTGATGCCGGCTGTACACAATAGGTCTCCAGTGTACCTTCACAACCCAGTGTGTCCTGTTCCTACTCCTCGCACTCTTCCTCCAGTGCGCTTCCACAGTCCAGTACGTCCTGTGCCTCTTCCTCGCACTCGCCCTGAGGTGCGTGTCCTCAGCCCGGTACCACCAGTTCCGGCACCACGCATCAGACCTCCAGTGCGCTTCCACAGTCCAGTACGGCCTGTGCCTCTTCCCCGCACTCGCCCTGAGGTGCGTGTCCTCAGCCCGGTACCACCAGTTCCAGCACCACGCATCAGGCTTCCAGTGCGCTTCCATAGTCCAGAGCTTCCGGCGACAGTACCCAGTCCAGAGCTTCCTGCGACAGTACCCAGTCCAGAGCTTTCGGCGACAGTACCCAGTCCAGAGCTTCCGGCGACAGTACCCAGTCCAGAGCTTCCGGCGACAGTACCCAGTCCAGAGCTTCCGGCGACAGTACCCAGTTTAGAGCTTCCGGCGACAGTACCCAGTCCAGAGCTTCCGGCGACAGTACCCAGTCCAGAGCTTCCTGCAACGTTTTACAGTCCGGGGCCTCCAGCTACGATCCCCAGTCTGGGGCCTCCAGCGACGATCCCCAGCCCGGGGTCTCCAGCGACGGTCCCCAGCCCGGGGTCTCTAGCGACGGTCCCCAGCCCGGGGTCTCCAGCGAGGGTCCCCGGTCCGGTGCCTCCGGTGATGATCCGCAGTCCAGAGCCTCCGGCGATGATCCACGGTCCGGATCTACAAAGGCGGAGGGATCAGTGTAAAGAGATGGGGGTGGCGTCCAGAACCAGAGCCGCTACCGAAGATAGATGCCCACCTGGACCCTCCCCTATGAATTCAGGTTTGTGTTCAGGAGTCCGCACCTTTGGGGGGGTACTGTCACGCCCTGACCTTAGTTATCTATGTTTTCTTTATTATTTTGGTTAGTTCAGGGTGTGACTAGGGTGGGTATGCTAGTGTTGTCTTGTCTAGTGTTTTTGTATATCTAGGGGTTTTGGTAGGTCTAGGTATATATATGTCTATGGTGTCCTGATATGGTTCCCAATCAGAGGCAGCTGTTTATCGTTGTCTCTGATTGGGAACCATATTTAGGTATCCATTTTCCCTTGGGTATTTGTGGGTTCTTGTCTATGTGTAGTTGCTTGTTCAGCACTCATTTGTATAGCTTCACGGTTTGTTTTGTTATTTTGTTCGTTTTGTTCATTGTTCATTCTTATATTAAAGAAGAATGTATGCATACCACGCTGCGCCTTGGTCTCCTCCTTTTGAAGGCCGTGACAGCTAGGTACTGTGATATGTTTACATGTTACAGCATATCAATGAAGGCCAGTCCTAAAGTCTTTGTTAATACCACATTTTACATCACTTGCACTTTTAGAGGCTTTTACGGGGGCAGCCCGACACCGGTACACTTATGACAACATCCAGCTCAAAGTGCAGGGCGCGAAATTCAAAAGATATTTTTTTAAAATATTTAACTTTCACACATTAACAAGTCCAAGACACCAGATGAAAGGTGCACATCTTGTGAATCAAGCCAACATGTCCGATTTTTAAAATGTTTTACAGGGAAGACAAAATATGTAAATCTATTAGCTAACCACGTTAGCAAAAGACACAACTTTTCTAACTCCATCAGTTTCTTACTCCATCAGGTGCTATCACAAATTCGACCAAATAAAGATATAAATAGCCACTAACCAAGAAACAAATTCATCAGATGACAGTCTGATAACATATTTATTGTATAGCATATGTTTTGTTCGAAAAATGTGCATATTTCATGTATAAACCATAGTTTACATTTCAGCTACAATCCGAAATTGCACCGAAAGCAGCCATAATATTTACAGACACCAACGTCAAATAGCTAATTACTCATCATAAAACATTTCTGAAAAATACATAGTCTGCAGCAATTGAAAGACAGGCATCTTGTGATTCCAAACAATATTTCCGATTTATTAAATGTTTTACAGCGAAAACAAAATGTATCGCTATATTAGCGTAGCTACAATAGACAGAAATAATTGGGCGCCCACGGCCAGTTCACATGCACGACAGATATATGAAATAACATCATAAAATGGGTCTTACTTTTGCTGATCTTTCATCAGAATGTTGAAGAAGGTGTCCTCTGTCCAGATGAGTCGTTGTTTGGATTCAGAATGGCAAATTTCCCTCTTCAATTAGCATTGGCACTAGCCGAGTGGCACAAATTTCTCCAACGTAAACACAGTCAGAGGACGGAACACGACTCTACTCCCGAAAAAAGTTTCAATAATCTGATTAAACTATATTGAAAAAACATACATTACGATGATATGGTCACATGTATCAAAAAAAATTCGAGCCGGAGATGTTAGCCGTTTGTTACGGCAGCAAAACAGAAGTCAATCCCACTTCCTTCAGAGTACCGGAAGTGGACGGTCACGTCAAAGAAATAGGTTTTTTTCCACCACAGACCAAGAGGAGCACAAAAATTTCTTCTCTCACATCCTCTTTACACCAATAGGAAGGCGTATAGAGTGTAAGTAGACTCCTAAGTGTCAAGACCATGTATAGGCATCAAGTTGAAAAGAGCATCGATTTCTGACATTTCACTTCCTGGTCAGGAAAAGTGCTGCAGAAGGACTTCTGTTTCACTCAGAGAAATAATTCCAACTGTTTTAGAAACTAGAAAGTGTTTTCTATCCAAAAAGAATAATAATATCCATATTGTACGAGCAAGATTTGAGTAGGAGGCCGTTTGAAATGGGCACGATTTCACTGGCTACTCAACACTTTGCCTTGCAGCCATAAGAAGTTAACAAAGACTTCCAAACTGGTAGTGACTACAGGGCAAAAAAAGACCAAAGGACATGGCAGGTATTGTAAGTTACTGTAAAACAACATGGCTCCCGAGTGGCGCAGCGTTCTAAGGCACTGCATCTCAGTGCTAGAGGCGTCACTACAGATACCCTGGTTCGATTCCAGGCTGTATCACAAACGGCCTTGATTGGAAGTCCCATAGGGCGGCGCACAATTGTCTCAGCGCCGTCCAGGTTTGGCCGGGGTATATATATATATTTTAAAACTCAACCATTAAAGGTATGAAACTCCCAATCCAATCTGTATACGCATGTAACTGATGGGGCAATACCACCACACGTCAGTTAAATGGGTACAGCACTCTCACTAACCGGTGGCACAAATGTGGTCTCATAAAAGGCACACCTCCATATATGTCAATGAGCCAGAAACAACAATACCATACAACCACTCTTTGTAAAAAGTTTTTTTGGGCACTCCAAAAATACGGTAAGGTACCGTATTATGTGGGGTGGAATTACAATACCATTCAAAATACAGCGATTATTTCCCTGCCCACAACATTTTCCCATAATGCACCATAATTTACAGTATGCTGCAGTACAATGCTTCACAGTATTTTACTGTTGAAAAATGTACAATTTTACTGTATAAATCACAATTTTCCATGACAGTGTAATTTTTGGATTTAACTGTAACTCCTCTGATGTCAGGTCTCGTCACAGTCAGCCAGATATACGTCATCAGATACTTCATCAGAGAGAGCAACAGAAAATTGTACTGTCTACACTCGGTTTGTTGTTCATGTTAAAATTGTTTCATTAAATCGGTTTTATTCAGAACTAAAGTTTTGTTGCTAAGGGTTCCACGACGCGATTAGCCTTTACGGCTGGGACTGCGAGTTTGTGTTCCATTTTGTTTGCGTGGATTCCGCGAGTGCTAGCTGTTATCCTTTCGCGAAACAACGTTGCAGTGAAGAGCCAAACTGGATACTGAGGGAAATCAATGAGTTTTACGCTATGGAGGAACAACATACTCCATCATGGAAAAATCAGACTACCTCACAAAATAACTTTAACCCGACAAAAAAAAAGAGAAACAGATTAATCTACAGACACCGACGATTTACTTACCGTTAAAGTAGAGGCTAGTGCTCTGGCTGGAATCCATGGACCACTGGAAAAGTTGTGTGAGGAGGTAACAGGGCTGAGGGGGAGTTTGGAGTTCAGCCAGAGTGAAATTCTGATGCTCCAAAGAGAAAACCAGACACTCACAGCCAAGGTAAAAATCCACGATTCCAACATGGATGGTCTACTCAGGGAAAACAGGGTGATGAAGGTGTTGCTACTAGACATACAAAGTTGTAGCGTGAAAATATATTTTTCTCTGGGATTCCTGAGGACGCATCCAATAATCCAGAGGGATCAGAGAATTAATCCGCCTTGAAACTGCCTATAGAGACTGTAAACAAGGTGGCTTTCCACCGAGGATACAGACTAGGAGCTCGGAGTGTCAAAACCCAGGGTCCCCGACCAATCATCGCAAAAATTTGAACACTACCAACAAAAGGAGCTGATCAAAAGCAGGGGAAGGAGCTTAAAGGGACCAAATTCAGTCTCAGTGACCAATTTCCAAGGGAGATAAACGAACGTCGTAGGAGACTGTTTCCGGTACAGTGGCAACAGAGGGAGAAGGGTCAGGGTCTCATTGAAGACAAACACTTTATAGGACAGCTATTCCGAGACAGCTCCACGACACCATGGTTGTAGTAAATTCTACAGGGACTTCAGGTTACGAGAAAAAAGAAGGTATGGGAACTGTAAAAATACCTGTGAAGTGGATATGAAAACACACGTACTCAACTACGTGCTCGCTTACACACACACACGCACACACGCACACACACACACACACACACACACACACACACACACACACACACACACACACACACACACACACACACACACACACACACACACACACACACACACACACACACTCCTGATCTCACTCTCTCTTTCTCTCTTTTCTCTTCTCTCCTCTCTCACTCTCTCTTTCTCTCTTTTCTCTTCTCTCCTCTCTCACTCTCTCTTTCTCTCTTTTCTCTTCTCTCCTCTCTCACTCTCTCTTTCTCTCTTTTCTCTTCTCTCCTCTCTCACTCTCTCTTTCTCTCTTTTCTCTTCTCTCCTCTCTCACTCTCTCTTTCTCTCTTTTCTCTTTTCTCCCTCTCTCTCTATTGTTGATAACTGTCTTATAATTTAATGTGTTTACTGTTTGTCTATCTTTTTTTATGTATTTGTCTACAAGATTATATATGTTTACAACAAGCAAGGGGAAGATATCAGAATAGGGGCATTGGGGAATAATTACATATTGTACGGAATACATTTGTACTGTAGCGAAGCCGTCTCTAGAGTCTTGGAGATAATATACGACAAGGTCTCTTTTATGATCATGTGAAACGTCAATTGCTGTGGAAGTGCTGGGATATGTTTTTCAATGATGTTAAAGTTAATTATGCTGCAACTATGACGGTGATACGATATGGATTACAATTATCATCATGAATATTAAGGCTATACGCACTGCATGTTACACACATAGACACTCAACCATGCAAATTGGCAGAGTTATTTTTAATTTGGACATCAAGTATTATAGTCTTACTCTTACACAGACATCGTACACACTCTCACTATATCACATCCAATATCATACACATCAACCTACTCAGATTTACTACACATAATATCTTGTCTCAATTTTATAACATCTGTGGCATTGGCTCACAGGCAAACAGGCAATGGAATAAAACAAATATTTCTTGAATTCTAAATATCAGACATTTGAAAGCTCTAGTTTTGACCGTCATAATACCTCTGATGGCAGTAACTTTACAAGCACTAATTACGGTCAATTTAGACTGAGAATAGTATCTAAGTATAGCCAGTTATAATTGTAACGGTTTAGCAGATTATAAAAAAGAAGATCAGTCTATACATGGCTAAAAGAAAAGGAATATGACAAACTGTTTACAGGAAACTCACTCGACATCCTTAGATGAAGTTGCGATGAAAAAAGAATTTCTGTCATGGACAAAGGAACTCAAAAGTTGTGATATTAATAAAAAAACATTTTGATCTGAATGTGCAAACAGACAGGATTGATTCACAAAGAAGGTGGATCCTTTTGAATATGAAAGTGGATGAAAAAGAGATTTCCCTCATTAATCTATAGAGTCCAAATCAGGATGATCCATCCTTCTTCGAAAACATTTATACCAATTTATTGAACTTACAGGCAACAAATGATCAAATCATTATGGTAGGAGACTATAACACAGTGTTAAGTACCTCAATGGACCGTAAAGGTAATCACTCTACAAACTATCCTCACCGTGCCCTTAAGGAAATCACAAATATTATGGACACATTAGAAATAGTGGATATTTGGAGACTAAAAAACCCCAACCTAGTGAGATATACATGGAGGAGACTTAATCAAGCTAGTCGTTTTGATTACTTGATTACTTTCTTGTCTCTTTCTCTCTTGCATCAAAGGTTAATAGGAGTTTGAATAGGAGACAGAATGCGATCGGATCATCATCTAATTGGCCTTCACATAACTCTTATAGATTTTCCACGTGGACGGGGGTATTGGACATTTAATCAAACTTTACTGGAGCACAACTTATTTTTAACTGAGACAAAATCATTTATAAAATAATTTTTCCAGTATAATATAGGTTGAGCAAATCCCCTTATTGTTTGGGATACCTTGAAGTGTACCTTGAGGTCATTCAGAGGTCATTGAATTCAATATTCATCAATCATAACAAAGCAGTTTCTGGCTAAAGAGACAAGACTAACAAGGGAAATCCATGAACTAATAGTACAGGTAGACAGCAATAAAAACGATACTACAGAGATACAAAATAAGTTAGAGGAAAAACATAAAAGAACTTAGGAACTTATTCAAGAACAATCTAATGTAATCTATTACAAAAATAAAGCAAACTGGATGGAATATGAAGAAAAGGCACAAAATTCTTCCTGAATCTCCAATAGAGGAACGCTAATGAAAGAATTTGCAGAAACTCATTACTGAAGACGTAGTCATCTATGATTCTCCGAATGATATTTGAAAAGAGGAAGCTAATTATTTTAGGCAGATGTTCTCTTTTACGTCTCATCCCACTGAATGAAGATTGCGGTAAGGAATTCTTTCCAAATAATATAAAAAAATTTAAATTAACAAATGTACAGAAAGATCAGTGCCAAATTACAGAGGAATAACTTTTTGATGCTATTAAATCCTAAATCCTCCAGTCTGGAAAAACCCCAGGGCTTGATGGCATACCGATAGAGGTATATATAGATATACTTAAAGCTCCATTGTTAGATTGTTTTAACTACTCCTATATAAATGGTAGTCTGTCAGGTACTCAGCAGAAAGGTCTGATTACTATATTATTAAAACAAGACCCAGATGGCAAATATAAAGACCCAGTCTATCTAAAAAACTGGAGGCCCCTTACACTTCAGTGTTGTGATGCAAAATTACTAGCGAAATGCATAGCACTCAGAATTAAAAATGTTTTATAAGGTATTGTTCATCCTGATCAGACAGGTTTTTTACATGGACGATACATTGGAGATAATATACGACAACAACTACTAGAAATAGTAGAACATCATGAAACATATAAGATGCCAGGAATGGTGTTTGTAGCAGATTTTGAAAAGGCATTTGATAAAGTAAGACTGGATTTTATTTAGAAATGCCTGGATTTTTTCAATTTCGGTAATTCTCTTATAAAACGGGTAAAAATAACAGAACGAGTCTCCTTCCTCAGCGGTATAACGGCTGCGTGGTCCCATGGTGTTTATACTTGCATACTATTGTTTGTACAGATGAATGTGGTACCTTCAGGCGTTTTGAAATTGCTCCCAAGGATGAACCAGACTTGTGGAGGTCTACAATGTTTTTTCTGAGGTCTTTGCTGATTTCTTTTGCTTTTCCCATGATGTCAAGCAAAGAGGCACTGAGTTTGAAGGTAGGCCTTGAAATACATCCACAGGTACACCTCCAATTGACTCAAATGATGTCAATTAGCCTATCAGAAGCTTCTAAAGCCATGACATTATTTTCTGGAATTTTCCAAGCTGTTTAAAGGCACAGTCAACTTAGTGTATGTAAACTTCTGACCCACTGGAATTGTGATACAGGGAATTATAAGTGAAATAATCTATCTGTAAACAATTGCTGGAAAAATTACTTGTGTCATGCACAAAGTAGATGTCCTAACCGACTTGCCAAAACTATAGTTTGTTAACAATACATTTGTGGAGTGGTTGAAAACCAAGTTGTAATGACTCCAACCTAAGTGTATGTAGACTTCCGACTTCAACTGTAAATAACGGCTACTTCTCAGAGTTTTGAATTGTCAAGAGGAGTTAATAAACAAGGGTGTCTGCTGTCACCATATCTATTCGTTATGGCCATCTAAATACTAGCTATTAAAATCAGATCCAATAACAACATTAGAGGATTAGAAATCCAAGGCTTAAAAACAAAGGTGTCCATGTATGTCGATGACTCAAGTTTTATATTAAGTCCACAAGCTGGATCCCTGCAATGTCTCATTAAAGATCTAGATAACTTTTCTGTACTCTCTGGACTAAAACCTAATTATTATAAGTGTACAATATTACGTATTGGATCTTTAAAAAATACAACTTTTACCTAAATTTACCTATAAAATGGGCTGATTGTGAAGTAGACATACTCGGTATTCATACATATCACAAAATATATAAATAAACTCTCCACAATGAATTTCAATAGAAAACATGTAAAAATAGACAAGATCCTACAACCATGGAAATACCTGTCTATTTATGGAAAAATTGCCCCGATTAACTCCTTAGTCATATCTCAGTTTACTCACTTACTTATGGCACTGCCTACTCCTGATGATTCGTTTTTCAAATCATTTGAGCAAAAAATATTTTGATTTATCTGGTAGGGCCAAGCAGACAAAATAAAATGTGCCTATCTATATAATGAATATGAATTGGGTGGGTTGAGATGATTAAATATAAATGCACTAAACCTCTCTCTAAAAGCTTCACGTATTCAAAAGTTTTACTTGAACCCTAAATGGATCTCAAGTAGATTTCTAAGAAAAGCTCATCCATTGTTTAAAAAGTATCTCCCTTTATCGAACAAGCATTGCAGAGCTGGCTACAATTTCAATTTCATCCCCCTGAAATGATAGAACAAATATTATGGCTGAACTCAAATGTGCTGGTTGATAAAATACCTGTATTTTTGGGAAAGATGTTTGAAAAGGGTATTTTGTTCTTAAATGATATTGTAAATTGGAACGGTAGAGTTATGTCCTTCATGGAGTTATCAGAATTGTACGGGAAGGTCTCCTCAATCCAAGAGTACAACCAATTGATTACAGCATTACCCCAAAAATGGAGGAGGCAGGTGGCAGCGGGAGGAGGTAGGGAACTGGTCTGTCTGCCCAATATAAAGGATCAAAACTGGCGGAGGAATAAAAATAGCATAAATAGGAAAGTATACCAGTTTAATTTGAGGACCAGGATGTTGACAACTGTGCCATACAGATTGAAAAATAGTTGGGAAGAGATTTTTGATGTATCGATTTTTGATGTACCGGTCTCTCCAGATCTCCTAACAGTATTTCTATGGTCAATTTTAGATCAATTGCTATGCATTTTCAGCCAATCCTGAACCTGAGACCAGAAACAGGCTACCTACCTGAGGACAATACCAAAATAAATGGTCTATTGATTCTGTATACTCACAACAAAATCGGCAGAGCTTCAATTTTATCATTCACAATGTATTGAAAAGGTTTCAATCCCACAATGCTGTGCAGTAACAGAAATATGCTGTTTTACTTTATTGTGTCAAAACAGCAAGAACGTTACTACTGTGCTGTGGTATTCCACTCTATAACCTCTCATAACAAGATAGAAGTTATAGTATATACAGTACTGTGCTGTGGTATTCCACTCTATAACCTCTCATAACAAGATAGAAGTTATAGTATATACAGTACTGTGCTGTGGTATTCCACTCTATAACCTCTCATAACAAGATAGAAGTTATAGTATATACAGTACTGTGCTGTGGTATTCCACTCTATAACCTCTCATAACAAGATAGAAGTTATAGTATATACAGTACTGTGCTGTGGTATTCCACTCTATAACCTCTCATAACAAGATAGAAGTTATAGTATATACAGTACTGTGCTGTGGTATTCCACTCTATAACCTCTCATAACAAGATAGAAGTTATAGTATATACAGTACTGTGCTGTGGTATTCCACTCTATAACCTCTCATAACAAGATAGAAGTTATAGTATATACAGTACTGTGCTGTGGTATTCCACTCTATAACCTCTCATAACAAGATAGAAGTTATAGTATATACAGTACTGTGCTGTGGTATTCCACTCTATAAACTCTCATAACAAGATAGAAGTTATAGTATATACAGTACTGTGCTGTGGTATTCCACTCTATAACCTCTCATAACAAGATAGAAGTTATAGTATATACAGTACTGTGCTGTGGTATTCCACTCTATAACCTCTCATAACAAGATAGAAGTTATAGTATATACAGTACTGTGCTGTGGTATTCCACTCTATAACCTCTCATAACAAGATAGAAGTTATAGTATATACAGTACTGTGCTGTGGTATTCCACTCTATAACCTCTCATAACAAGATAGAAGTTATAGTATATACAGTACTGTGCTGTGGTATTCCACTCTATAACCTCTCATAACAAGATAGAAGTTATAGTATATACAGTACTGTGCTGTGGTATTCCACTCTATAACCTCTCATAACAAGATAGAAGTTATAGTATATACAGTACTGTGCTGTGGTATTCCACTCTATAACCTCTCATAACAAGATAGAAGTTATAGTATATACAGTACTGTGCTGTGGTATTCCACTCTATAACCTCTCATAACAAGATAGAAGTTATAGTATATACAGTACTGTGCTGTGGTATTCCACTCTATAACCTCTCATAACAAGATAGAAGTTATAGTATATACAGTACTGTGCTGTGGTATTCCACTCTATAACCTCTCATAACAAGATAGAAGTTATAGTATATACAGTACTGTGCTGTGGTATTCCACTCTATAACCTCTCATAACAAGATAGAAGTTATAGTATATACAGTACTGTGCTGTGGTATTCCACTCTATAACCTCTCATAACAAGATAGAAGTTATAGTATATACAGTACTGTGCTGTGGTATTCCACTCTATAACCTCTCATAACAAGATAGAAGTTATAGTATATACAGTACTGTGCTGTGGTATTCCACTCTATAACCTCTCATAACAAGATAGAAGTTATAGTATATACAGTACTGTGCTGTGGTATTCCACTCTATAACCTCTCATAACAAGATAGAAGTTATAGTATATACAGTACTGTGCTGTGGTATTCCACTCTATAAACTCTCATAACAAGATAGAAGTTATAGTATATACAGTACTGTGCTGTGGTATTCCACTCTATAACCTCTCATAACAAGATAGAAGTTATAGTATATACAGTACTGTGCTGTGGTATTCCACTCTATAACCTCTCATAACAAGATAGAAGTTATAGTATATACAGTACTGTGCTGTGGTATTCCACTCTATAACCTCTCATAACAAGATAGAAGTTATAGTATATACAGTACTGTGCTGTGGTATTCCACTCTATAACCTCTCATAACAAGATAGAAGTTATAGTATATACAGTACTGTGCTGTGGTATTCCACTCTATAACCTCTCATAACAAGATAGAAGTTATAGTATATACAGTACTGTGCTGTGGTATTCCACTCTATAAACTCTCATAACAAGATAGAAGTTATAGTATATACAGGGCATTCGGAAAGTATTCAGACCCCCTTGATGATTTTCCCCCACATTTTGTCACGTTACAGCCTTTTTCTAAAATGGATTCTATAGTTTTGTTTCTCTCATCAATACACAATAGCCCATAATGACAAAGCAAAAACAGTTTTTTTGAAATTTCTGCAAATATAAAACTGAAAAATATAAAAATATAAAACTGAAATATCACATTTACATAAGTATTCAGACCCCTTTACTCAGTACTTTGTTGAAACACCTTAGGCAGTGATTACAGCCTCGAGTCTTCTTGGCTATGACGCTACAAGCTTGGCACACCTGTATTTGGGGAGTTTGTCACATTCTTCTTTGCAGATCCTCTCAAGCTCTGTCAGGTTGAATGGGGAGCGTCGCTGCACAGCTATTTTCCGGTCTCTCCATAGGTGTTCGATCGGGTTCAAGTCGGGGCTCTGGCTGGCCCACACAAGGACATTCAGAGTCTAGTCCCAAAGCCACTCCTGCGTTGTCTTGGCTGTGTGCTTATGGTCATTGTCCTGTTGGAAGGTGAACTTTCGCCCCAGTCTGAGGTCCTGAGCACTCTGGAGCAGGTTTCATCAAGGATCTCTCTGTACTTTTTCTCTGTTCATCTTTCCCTAGATCCTGGCTAGTCTCCCAGTCATTGCTGTTGAAAAACCTCCCCACAACATGATGCTGCCACCACCATGCTTCACAGTAGGGATGGTGCCAGGTTTCTTCCAAATGTGACACTTGGCATTCAGGCCAAAAAAGTTCCATCTTGGTTTCATGAGACCAGAGAATCTTATTTCTTATGGTCTGAGAGTCCTTTGGGTGCCTTTTGACAAACTCCAAGCACGATGTGATGTTTCTTTAACTGAGGAGTGGCTCTAGGAAGAGTCTTGGTGGTTCCAAACGTCTTCCATTTAAGAGTGATGGAGGCCACTGTGTTCTCTGGGCTTCAACAAAATCCTGTCTCCGTGCTCTACGGACAATTCCTTTGACCTCATGTCTGGGTTTTTGCTCTGACATGCACTGTCAACTGTGGGACCTTATATACACAGGTGTGTGCCTTTCCAAATCATGTCCAATCAATTGAATTTACCACAGGTGGACTCCAATCAAGTTGTAGAAACATCTCAAGGATGATCAATGGAAACAGGATCCACCTGAGCTCAATGTTGAGTCTCATAACTAAGGGTCTAAACAACTTATTGTAAATAAGGTATTTTCATTTTTTCATTTTTAGCAAATTTGCTAAAATGTCTAAAAAACTGTTTTTGGTTTGTCATTACGGGGTATTGATTGTGTGTTGGGTTGATAATTAAATGGTTTTTTAAATACATTTTAGAACATTTTAGAATAAGGCTGTAATGTAACACAATGTGGAAAAAAGTCAAAGGGGTCTGAATACTTTGCAAATGCGCTGTATATATATATATATATTAGTACATCTAAATGTGACAGTAAGTGTATTGTATAGTAACCGGCCTATTACCTATTCGGTAGGGGCTCTGTATATATATATATATATATTAGTACATGTAAATGTGACAGTAAGTGTATTGTATAGTAACCGGCCTATTACCTATTCGGTAGGGGCTCTGTTTTATATATATATATTAGTACATCTAAATGTGACAGTAAGTGTATAGTAACCGGCCTATTACCTATTCGGTAGGGGCTCTGTATATATATATATATATTAGTACATCTAAATGTGACAGTAAGTGTATAGTAACCGGCCTATTACCTATTCGGTAGGGGCTCTGTATATATATATATATATTAGTACATCTAAATGTGACAGTAAGTGTATAGTAACCGGCCTATTACCTATTCGGTAGGGGCTCTGTATATATATATATATATTACTACATCTAAATGTGACAGTAAGTGTATAGTATAGTAACCGGCCTATTACCTATTCGGTAGGGGCTCTGTATATATATATATATATTAGTACATCTAAATGTGACAGTAAGTGTATTGTATAGTAACCGGCCTATTACCTATTCGGTAGGGGCTCTGTATATATATATATATATTAGTACATCTAAATGTGACAGTAAGTGTATTGTATAGTAACCGGCCTATTACCTATTCGGTATGGGCTCTGTTTTATATACATATCAAGTCTGTTTATTAGTACATCTAAATGTGACAGTAAGTGTATTGTATAGTAACCGGCCTATTACCTATTCGGTAGGGGCTCTGTATATATATATATATATATTAGTACATCTAAATGTGACAGTAAGTGTATTGTATAGTAACCGGCCTATTACCTATTCGGTAGGGGCTCTGTATATATATATATATATTAGTACATCTAAATGTGACAGTAAGTGTATTGTATAGTAACCGGCCTATTACCTATTCGGTAGGGGCTCTGTATATATATATATATATTAGTACATCTAAATGTGACAGTAAGTGTATTGTATAGTAACCGGCCTATTACCTATTCGGTAGGGGCTCTGTTTTATATATATATATTAGTACATCTAAATGTGACAGTAAGTGTATTGTATAGTAACCGGCCTATTACCTATTCGGTAGGGGCTCTGTATATATATATATATATTAGTACATCTAAATGTGACAGTAAGTGTATTGTATAGTAACCAGCCTATTACCTATTCGGTAGGGGCTCTGTTTTATATACATATCAAGTCTGCGTCCCAGATAGCATCTTATTCCTTATGTCGTGCACTACCCATAGGGCTCTAGTTAAAAGCAGTACACTATATTGGGAATAGGGTGCTATTTGGTCCCTAACAGAATAACCCAGTAGGCAGACAGACAGACAGAAAGACAGACAGGAGGACAGGTGGACAGTTTTAGCAGGCATATGAGAGTCTATTACTGCCACACCACATCTCTTCATCCCTCTTCCACTTTCCCTCCCTCCCTCCCTCCCTCCCTCCCTCCCTCCCTCCCTCCCTCCCTCCCTCCCTCCCTCCCTCCCTCCCTCCCTTGTTCCGTCCGTCCCTCCATCCTTCTCCGTCCATCCCTCCCTCCCTCCCTCCCTCCCTCTTCCACTTTCCCTCTCTCCCTCCCTCCATCCCTCCCTCGTTCCGTTCCTCCATCCTTCTCCGTCCCTCCCTCCCTCCATCCGTCCCTCCCTCCCTCCCTCCCTCCCTCCCTCCCTCCCTCCCTCCCTCCCTCCCTCCCTCCCTCCCTCCCTCCCTCCCTCCCTCCCTCCCTCCCTCCCTCCCTTGTTCCGTCCGTCCCTCCATCCTTCTCCGTCCATCCCTCCCTCCCTCCCTCCCTCCCTCTTCCACTTTCCCTCTCTCCCTCCCTCCATCCCTCCCTCGTTCCGTTCCTCCATCCTTCTCCGTCCCTCCCTCCCTCCATCCGTCCCTCCCTCCCTCCCTCCCTCCCTCCCTCCCTCCCTCCCTCCCTCCTCAATAGGTAGCCCTGCCAACCACATGTCACCTATCTGTGAAACTTCTCTATTTCTCCAGTTTTAATTATGTTCTTCCCTCCAGCAACCCGCATGTAGTTACCATGGATGGCTTTCCAATTAGCTGGGCTCGGCCAATAGACTGGATTTTTTTCCGAGCGCCATAAAAGGACTAGAACTCTTTATCGCTGCAGAGTTCTCTGCATCATTTTAGAATTCTCAGTAAGTGTGCAACCAGGGAGAAGAAATTGGCATTTCAGTGATGCTGTAGGTAGGATATCATAAAGCTCGAATACTGACCCGTCTGGACTACTGAGCCTCTGAAATCCCATCCTATTGGATTTTTAGGTCTGGACCAGCCCCGAACTCAACTCTTAACATTCTGTTTCCATCCCATCACCTTGTTCTATCCTGATGTGGCCAGTGGTTGAATCCCAAATGCCACTATATTGCCTATATAGTGCTCTACTTTTAAGTCAAAGTAGTCTACTATGAAGGGAAGAGAGAACCATCTGGGATACAACCAGGATATTTGAAGATTGTGATTGATCAGATCTGGTGCAAAAACAACCTTCCAATCTGCTTTTTACCTTTCCTCTGAGCAGAGAGAGAGAGAGAGAGAGAGAGAGAGAGAGAGAGAGAGAGAGAGAGAGAGAGAGAGAGAGAGAGAGAGAGAGAGAGAGAGAGAGAGAGAGAGAGAGAGAGAGAGAGAGAGAGAGAGAGAGAGAGAGAGAGAGAGAGAGAGAGAGAGAGAGAGAGAGAGAGAGAGAGAGAGAGAGAGAGAGAGAGAGAGAGAGAGAGAGAGAGAGAGAGAGAGAGAGAGAGAGAGAGAGAGAGAGAGAGAGAGAGAGAGAGAGAGAGAGAGAGAGAGAGAGAGAGAGAGATGCAGCTTAAGCCCCACCCTCTTCAACATATATATCAACGAATTGGCGCGGGCACTAGAACAGTCTGCAGCACCCGGTCTCACCCTACTAGAATCCTAAGTCAAATGTCTACTGTTTGCTGATGATCTGGTGCTTCTGTCACCAACCAAGGAGGGCCTACAGCAGCACCTAGATCTTCTGCACAGATTCTGTCAGACCTGGGCCCTGACAGTAAATCTCAGTAAGACCAAAATAATGGTGTTCCAAAAAAGGTCCAGTCACCAGGGCCACAAATACAAATTCCATCTAAACACCATTGCCCTACAGCACACAAAAAACGATATATACCTTGGCCTGAACATCAGCTACACGCTTAACTTCCACAAAGCTGTGAACGGGCTGAGAGTCCTGGCCTTCTATGCCATCAAAAGGAACATCACATTTGATGTGATGTCACCAGGACCACAAATTCCATCTAGACACCGTTGCCCTAGAGCACACAAAAAACTATACATACCTCGGCCTAAACATCAGCACCACAGGTAACTTCCACAAAGCTGTGAACGATCTGAGAGACAAGGCAAGAAGGGCCTTCTATGCCATCAAAAGGAACATAAATTTCAACATACCAATTAGGATCTGGCTAAAAATACTTGAATCAGTCATAGAGCCCATTGCCCTTTATGGTTGTGAGGTCTGGGGTCCGCTCACCAACCAAGATTTCACAAAATGGGACAAACACCAAATTGAGACTCTGCATGCAGAATTCTGCAAAAATATCCTCCGTGTACAACGTAGAACACCAAATAATGCATGCAGAGCAGAATTAGGCCGATACCCACTAATTATCAAAATCCAGAAAAGAGCCGTTAAATTCTACAACCACCTAAAAGGAAGCGATTCCCAAACCTTCCATAACAAAGCCATCACCTACAGAGAGATGAACCTGGAGAAGAGTCCCCTAAGCAAGCTGGTCCTAGGGCTCTGTTCACAAACACAAACAGACCCCACAGAGCCCCAGGACAACAGCACAATTAGACCCAACCAAATCATGAGAAAACAAAAAGATAATTACTTGACACATTGGAAAGAATTAACAAAAAAACAGAGCAAACTAGAATGCTATTTGGCCCTAAACAGAGAGTACACAGTGGCAGAATACCTGACCACTGTGACTGACCCAAACTTAAGGAAAGCTTTGACTATGTACAGACTCAGTGAGCATAGCCTTGCTATTGAGAAAGGCCGCCGTAGGCAGACATGGCTCTCAAGAGAAGACAGGCTATGTGCACACTGCCCACAAAATGAGGTGGAAACTGAGCTGCACTTCCTAACCTCCTGCCCAATGTATGACCATATTAGAGAGACATATTTCCCTCAGATTACACAGATCCACAAAGAATTTGAAAACAAATCCAATTTTGATAAACTCCCATATCTACTGGGAGAAATTCCACAGTGTGCCATCACAGCAGCAAGATTTGTGACCTGTTGCCACAAGAAAAGGGCAACCAGTGAAGAACAAACACCATTGTAAATACAACCCAAATTTATGCTTATTTATTTTAACTTGTGTGCTTTAACCATTTGTACATTGTTACAACACTGTGTATATATATAATATAACATTTGTAATGTCTTTATTGTTTTGAAACTTCTGTATGTGTAATGTTTACTGTTAATTTGTATTGTTTATTTCACTTTTGTATAATATCTACCTCACTTGCTTTGGCAATGTTAACACATGTTTCCCATGCCAATAAAGCCCCTTGAATTGAATTGAGAGAGAGAGAGAGAGAGAGAGAGAGAGAGAGAGAGAGAGAGAGAGAGAGAGAGAGAGAGAGAGAGAGAGAGAGAGAGAGAGAGAGAGAGAGAGAGAGACAGAACTTCTGATTCATTGGAGATAATGAATGTTGTACTCCTTTGTCACGTTATAGTTTTGTGTCGTTCTTTATTCTTCCATTGTTGTGAGTTAATCACTCTGTTATTAAACTCATAATTTCCTCTGTCTTTCTTCACCGCCTGGCAGTTAACATGGCTTTCTGACTACTACACAAACTAATGGTGTGTCTAAGGACGGTGTGGAGTCGACTGAAGACATTCTGGGCTCCGTAAGAGGAGCGTAATGTCATATTCATCTGATGTGGGGCTGTCAAAGCACCATTTCAATTTTTATCCGCATTATTGCAAAAAATATATTTCTTGATACCAAACATTCAGCCAATTGAAGATTGAGTTTATTCAATAATGTTTTTTAAGGTTATTGCAGCAATACATATTGTAGTATAAAATCACAAGATATGACTAAAACTAAAAGAATCCAAGACTTCTTCTTTGTCATAGGAACTATTGGTTACCCTCCTCTAAGTCGATAGCATGTAAAACCTCCTTGACGCGTTAAGGGGAGTGGTTACCATATTCACAATTAATACCATAGATAAACACAGACACGGACATTTAAACTAATCCTGGTAGAAGAATAAGAGCATGTCATTGTATGGACAGAAAGAGATATCACACACATACACACACACACACACACAAACGCGCACAAAATGCCCGCACACACACACGCAAACGCGTACACGGGCACGCACACACACACACACTGTGGCCAGTCCACTGAGCAGCCCCTGTGATGTGTACCACTGTGAGGATGTGAAGAGCTGGAGAGCAGACAGACACTAAAGGTCACAGGAAACAAAGCAGTAGTCCAAATACTGCACTATGTAGGGAATAGGGTGCCAGCCCTGGTCTAAAGTAGTGCACTATGTAGGGAATAGGGTGCCAGCCCTGGTCTAAAGTAGTGCACTATGTAGGGAATAGGGTGCCAGCCCTGGTCTAAAGTAGTGCACTATGTAGGGAATAGGGTGCCAGCCCTGGTCTAAAGTAGTGCACTATGTAGGGAATAGGGTGCCAGCCCTGGTCTAAAGTAATGCACTGTGTAGGGAATAGGGTGCCAGCCCTGGTCTAAAGTAGTGCACTATGTAGGGAATAGGGTGCAATTTGGAATTCATGCTGAGACTGAACTCTGACTAGATCAGGACTGTCCTTTACTGACCCTGAGACTCTGACTAGAGCAGGACTGTCCTTTACTGACCCTGAGACTCTGACTAGATCAGGACTGTCCTTTACTGACCCTGAGACTCTGACTAGAGCAGGACTGTCCTTTACTGACCCTGAGACTCTGACTAGATCAGGACTGTCCATTACTGACCCTGAGACTCAGGACTGAGACCAGGACTGTCCTTTACTGACCCTGAGACTCTGACTAGATCAGAACTGTCCTTTACTGACCCTGAGACTAGACTCTGACTAGATCAGGACTGTCCTTTACTGACCCTGAGACTAGACTCTGACTAGATCAGGACTGTCCTTTACTGACCCTGAAACTCTGACTAGATCAGGACTGTCCTTTACTGACCCTGAGACTAGACTCTGACTAGATCAGGACTGTCCTTTACTGACCCTGAGACTCTGACTAGATCAGGACTGTCCTTTACTGACCCTGAGACTCTGACTAGATCAGGACTGTCCTTTACTGAACCTGAGACTAGACTCTGACTAGATCAGGACTGTCCTTTACTGACCCTGAGACTCTGACTAGATCAGGACTGTCCTTTACTGACCCTGAGACTCTGACTAGATCAGGACTGTCCTTTACTGACCCTGAGACTAGACTCTGACTAGATCAGGACTGTCCTTTACTGACCCTGAGACTCTGACTAGATCAGGACTGTCCTTTACTGACCCTGAGACTAGAATCTGACTAGATCAGGACTGTCCTTTACTGACCCTGAGACTCTGACTAGATCAGGACTGTCCTTTACTGACCCTGAGACTGGACTCTGTCTAGACCTATAGAAGGACTGTCCTTTACTGACCCTGAGACTCTGACTAGATCAGGACTGTCCTTTACTGACCCTGAGACTCTGACTAGATCAGGACTGTCCTTTACTGACCCTGAGACTGGACTCTGTCTAGACCTATAGAAGGACTGTCCTTTACTGACCCTGAGACTCTGACTAGATCAGGACTGTCCTTTACTGACCCTGAGACTCTGACTAGAGCAGGACTGTCCTTTACTGACCCTGAGACTAGACTCTGACTTGATCAGGACTGTCCTTTACTGACCCTGAGACTCTGACTAGAGCAGGACTGTCCTTTACTGACCCTGAGACTCTGACTAGATCAGGACTGTCCTTTACTGACCCTGAGACTCTGACTAGATCAGGACTGTCCTTTACTGACCCTGAGACTCTGACTAGATCAGGTCTGTCCTTTACTGACCCTGAGACTCTGACTAGATCAGGACTGTCCTTTACTGACCCTGAGACTCTGACTAGATCAGGACTGTCCTTTACTGACCCTGAGACTCTGACTAGAGCAGGACTGTCCTTTACTGACCCTGAGACTGGACTCTGTCTAGACCTATAGAAGGACTGTCCTTTACTGACCCTGAGACTCTGACTAGATCAGGACTGTCCTTTACTGACCCTGAGACTCTGACTAGATCAGGACTGTCCTTTACTGACCCTGAGACTGGACTCTGTCTAGACCTATAGAAGGACTGTCCTTTACTGACCCTGAGACTCTGACTAGACCAGGACTGTCCTTTACTGACCCTGAGACTGGACTCTGTCTAGACCTATAGAAGGACTGTCCTTTACTGACCCTGAGACTGGACTCTGTCTAGACCTATAGAAGGACTGTCCTTTACTGACCCTGAGACTCTGACTAGAGCAGGACTGTCCTTTACTGACCTTGAGACTGGACTCTGTCTAGACCTATAGAAGGACTGTCCTTTACTGACCCTGAGACTCTGACTAGATCAGGACTGTCCTTTACTGACCCTGAGACTCTGACTAGAGCAGGACTGTCCTTTACTGACCCTGAGACTCTGACTAGAGCAGGACTGTCCTTTACTGACCCTGAGACTCTGACTAGAGCAGGACTGTCCTTTACTGACCCTGAGACTAGACTCTGTCTAGACCTATAGAAGGACTGTCCTTTACTGACCCTGAGACTCTGACTAGATCAGGACTGTCCTTTACTGACCCTGAGACTCTGACTAGAGCAGGACTGTCCTTTACTGACCCTGAGACTCTGACTAGATCAGGACTGTCCATTACTGACCCTGAGACTCAGGACTGAGACCAGGACTGTCCTTTACTGACCCTGAGACTCTGACTAGATCAGGACTGTCCTTTACTGACCCTGAGACTAGACTCTGACTAGATCAGGACTGTCCTTTACTGACCCTGAGACTAGACTCTGACTAGATCAGGACTGTCCTTTACTGACCCTGAGACTCTGACTAGATCAGGACTGTCCTTTACTGACCCTGAGACTAGACTCTGACTAGATCAGGACTGTCCTTTACTGACCCTGAGACTCTGACTAGATCAGGACTGTCCTTTACTGACCCTGAGACTCTGACTAGATCAGGACTGTCCTTTACTGACCCTGTGACTAGACTCTGACTAGATCAGGACTGTCCTTTACTGACCCTGAGACTCTGACTAGAGCAGGACTGTCCTTTACTGACCCTGAGACTCTGACTAGATCAGGACTGTCCTTTACTGACCCTGAGACTAGACTCTGACTAGATCAGGACTGTCCTTTACTGACCCTGAGACTCTGACTAGATCAGGACTGTCCTTTACTGACCCTGAGACTAGACTCTGACTAGATCAGGACTGTCCTTTACTGACCCTGAGACTCTGACTAGATCAGGACTGTCCTTTACTGACCCTGAGACTGGACTCTGTCTAGACCTATAGAAGGACTGTCCTTTACTGACCCTGAGACTCTGACTAGATCAGGACTGTCCTTTACTGACCCTGAGACTCTGACTAGATCAGGACTGTCCTTTACTGACCCTTAGACTAGACTCAAACTAGATCAGGTCTGTCCTTTACTGACCCTGAGACTCTGACTAGATCAGGACTGTCCTTTACTGACCCTGAGACTCTGACTAGATCAGGACTGTCCTTTACTGACCCTGAGACTAGACTCTGACTAGATCAGGACTGTCCTTTACTGACCCTGAGACTCTGACTAGATCAGGACTGTCCTTTACTGACCCTGAGACTGGACTCTGTCTAGACCTATAGAAGGACTGTCCTTTACTGACCCTGAGACTCTGACTAGATCAGGACTGTCCTTTACTGACCCTGAGACTCTGACTAGAGCAGGACTGTCCTTTACTGACCCTGAGACTAGACTCTGACTTGATCAGGACTGTCCTTTACTGACCCTGAGACTCTGACTAGAGCAGGACTGTCCTTTACTGACCCTGAGACTCTGACTAGATCAGGACTGTCCTTTACTGACCCTGAGACTCTGACTAGATCAGGACTGTCCTTTACTGACCCTGAGACTCTGACTAGATCAGGTCTGTCCTTTACTGACCCTGAGACTCTGACTAGATCAGGACTGTCCTTTACTGACCCTGAGACTCTGACTAGATCAGGACTGTCCTTTACTGACCCTGAGACTGGACTCTGTCTAGACCTATAGAAGGACTGTCCTTTACTGACCCTGAGACTCTGACTAGATCAGGACTGTCTGTCCTTTACTGACCCTGAGACTCTGACTAGATCAGGACTGTCCTTTACTGACCCTGAGACTGGACTCTGTCTAGACCTATAGAATGACTGTCCTTTACTGACCCTGAGACTCTGACTAGACCAGGACTGTCCTTTACTGACCCTGAGACTGGACTCTGTCTAGACCTATAGAAGGACTGTCCTTTACTGACCCTGAGACTGGACTCTGTCTAGACCTATAGAAGGACTGTCCTTTACTGACCCTGAGACTCTGACTAGAGCAGGACTGTCCTTTACTGACCCTGAGACTGGACTCTGTCTAGACCTATAGAAGGACTGTCCTTTACTGACCCTGAGACTCTGACTAGATCAGGACTGTCCTTTACTGACCCTGAGACTCTGACTAGAGCAGGACTGTCCTTTACTGACCCTGAGACTCTGACTAGAGCAGGACTGTCCTTTACTGACCCTGAGACTCAGGACTGAGACCAGGACTGTCCTTTACTGACCCTGAGACTCAGGACTGAGACCAGGACTGTCCTTTACTGACCCTGAGACTCAGGACTGAGACCAGGACTGTCCTTTACTGACCCTGAGACTCAGGACTGAGACCAGGACTGTCCTTTACTGACCCTGAGACTCTGACTAGAGCAGGACTGTCCTTTACTGACCCTGAGACTCAGGACTGAGACCAGGACTGTCCTTTACTGACCCTGAGACTCTGACTAGATCAGGACTGTCCTTTACTGACCCTGAGACTCTGACTAGAGCAGGACTGTCCTTTACTGACCCTGAGACTGGACTCTGTCTAGACCTATAGAAGGACTGTCCTTTACTGACCCTGAGACTCTGACTAGAGCAGGACTGTCCTTTACTGACCCTGAGACTCAGGACTGAGACCAGGACTGTCCTTTACTGACCCTGAGACTCAGGACTGAGACCAGGACTGTCCTTTACTGACCCTGAGACTCAGGACTGAGACCAGGACTGCCCTTTACTGACCCTGAGACTCTGACTAGAGCAGGACTGTCCTTTACTGACCCTGAGACTCTGACTAGAGCAGGACTGTCCTTTACTGACCCTGAGACTCAGGACTGAGACCAGGACTGTCCTTTACCATACAGGGCTGTCAGCAGCAGGAACCAGATCTGTTTAGTTTCAGCAGCCTTTCCTGTTGCAGAGTACCATGTTGCAACTCGTAATGGTTATGACAGAGTTTGCAGTAATACTTATAATCCCACGACTCTTTGAGCTTCTGAGTTAACAAACAAATAGAGAGGAACAATTACCTGGCGTCACTATCAATTTGCAATCTATATGGCCCTGGTCAATTGTAGTGCACTATAAAGGGAATAGGGCTCTGGTCACTAGTATTGCACTATATAGGGAATAGGGCCCTGGTCTAAAGTAGTGCAGTATATAGAGAATAGGGCCCTGGTCTATAGTAGTACACTATATAGGGAATAGGGCTCTGTTCTAAAGTAGTACACTATATAGAGAATAGGGGAACATTTGGGATACAATCTATAATTACACAGCGTCATCTCACTGACAGGGAGCAGATGGAGAATCAAACAGATTAACATCTCAATACAAACAGACACACGCGCACACACGCACACACGCACACACGGACACACGGACACACGGACACACGGACACACAGACACACAGACACACAGACACACAGACACACAGACACACAGACACACAGACACACAGACACACAGACACACACACACACACACACACACACACACACACACACACACACACACACACACACACACACACACACACACACACACACACACACACACACAGAGAGACACACACACACACACACACAGAGACACACACACACACACAGAGACACACACACACACACACACACACACACACACACACACACACACACACACACACACACACACACACACACACACACACACACACACACACACACACACACACACACACACACACACACAGACACACACACAGAGCAGAGAGAGCTCTGTGGGGTCTGTTCGTGTTTATGAACAGAGCCCCAGGACCAGCTTGCTTAGAGGACCCTTCTCCAGGTTAATCTCTCTGTAGGTGATGGCTTTGTTATGGAAGGTTTTGGAATCGCTTCTTTTTAGGTGGTTGTAGAATTCAATGGCTCTTTTCTGGATTTTGATAAATAGCGGGTATCGGCCTAATTCTACTCTGCGTGCATTATTTGGTGTTTTACGTTGTACACAAAGGATATTTTTTGAGTCTAAATTTGGTGTTTGTCCCATTTTGTGAGATCCTGGTTGGTGTGCGGACCCCAGACCTCAAAACCGTGAAAGGTAGCCTAGTGGTTAGAGCGTTGGGCCATTAACGGGAGGGTTGCTGGATCGAATCCCTGAGCTGAGAAGGTAAAAATCTGTTGGTCAGCCCCTGAGCAAACAGTTAACCCAGGTGCTGAATACGTGGATGTTGATTAACTTCTACTTCATCCCAATCCCGGATCCGGGAGCACCCCCATCAGTAAAAAAGCTGACTAGCATAGCCTAGCATAGCGTCACAAGTAAATACTAGCATCTAAATATCATTAAATCACAAGTCCAAGACACCAGATGAAAGATACACATCTTGTGAATCCAGCCATCATTTCTGATTTTTAAAATGTTTTACATGGAAGACACAATATGTAAATCTATTAGCTAACCACGATAGCAAAAGACACAACTTTTTTTTCCACCATTTTTTTCCTGCATAGGTAGCTATCACAATTTCGACCAAATAAAGATATAAATAGCCACTAACCAAGAAACAACTTCATCAGATGACAGTCCGATAACATATTTATTGTATAGCATATGTTTTGTTAGAAAAATGTGCATATTTCAGGTATAAATCATAGTTTACCATTGCAGCCACCATCACAACTCTCACCAAAGCAACTAGAATAACTACAGAGACCAACGTGAATTACCTAAATACTCATCATAAAACATTTATGAAAAATACACAGCGTACAGCAAATGAAAGACAAAGATCTTGTGAATCCAGCCAATATTTCAGATTTTTTAAGTGTTTTACAGCGAAAACACAATATAGCATTATATTAGCTTACTACAATAGCCAACCACACAACAGCATTGATTCAAGCCAACAATAGCGATAACGAATAAACCAGCAAAAGATATAATTTTTTTCACTAACCTTCTCAAACTTCTTCAGATGACAGTCCTATAACATCATATTACACAATACATATAGAGTTTGTTCGAAAATGTGCATATTTAGCGGCACAAATCGTGGTTATACAATGAGAATAGTAGCCAAGCTGCCAACAATATGTCGGGAGAAATCTTGGGAGAGGCACCTAATCTAATCAGTAACTAATCATAAACTTGACTAAAAAATACAGGTTGGACAGCAAATGAAAGATACATTAGTTCTTAATGCAACCGCTGTGTTAGATTTTTAAAATTAACGTTACTACGACATACAGCGTGCGTTAAAGCGAGACCGCACCGAAATTAATGGCGGAATATGAGTTTTACATTTTTCAACAGAACAACGAATTAACATCATAAATAGTTCTTACTTTTTGATGAGCTCCCATCAGAATCTTGGGCAAGTTGTCCTTTGTCCAAAAGAATCGTTGCTCGGTTGTAGATTGTCGCCTTCAACTTTGGAATTAGCAGTAAACATTAGCCATATGGCTAAGACGTGTCCAACTCACTAGAACGCAGCACAAATAAATATCCGAAAATCGCAATATACTGATATAAACTGATATAACTCGGTTTAAAATAACAACAGTATGATGTCTTTAACACCTATATCGAATAAAATCAGAGCCGGATATATCTAAGGGCTATAACGGGAGCTTTCTAGAACGCCATCCTGAGGTCTGTCTTGCGTCATGGCGAATGGTGGAAAGAGAGGACCCCACGTTCCGAGCCTATTTATAAGGCCTCAGATCTGCCTAGCAACTCCATTCCAATTCTCACTATTTGCTGACATCCAGGGGAAGGCGTA
The DNA here is from genome assembly GCF_016432855.1 of Salvelinus namaycush. Classification (NCBI taxonomy): domain Eukaryota; kingdom Metazoa; phylum Chordata; class Actinopteri; order Salmoniformes; family Salmonidae; genus Salvelinus; species Salvelinus namaycush. The sequence continues at coordinate 136,198 of NW_024059086.1, read as the reverse complement.
TGCAGTGCATCTCAACCAATAGAAGACAGGCAAATTAATAAACTGACCTCAGAACAGCCTGCATGATTTCAGATTTCTCACTTCCTCATAGGAAAATTGCTCCAACTCGAGTTCTGTTTTACTCACAGATATAATTCAAACGGTTTTAGAAACTAGAGAGTGTTTTCTATCCAATAGTAATAATAATATGCATATTGTACGAGCAAGAATTGAGTACGAGGCAGTTTAATTTGGGAACGAATTTTTTACAAAGTGCAAACAGCACCCCCTATTGAGAAAAGGTTTTAAGGCAGCCCCCCGCACCTCTCTGATTCAGAGGGGTTGGATTAAATGCGGAAACACATTTCAGTTGGACAACTGACTATGCATCCCCATTTCTAATAGGTTCTATAACTGATTGAAGTATTTTTTGCCAGATCCTAATTGGTATGTCAAATGTGATGTTCCTTTTGATGGCATAGAAGGCCAGGACTCTCAGCCCGTTCACAGCTTTGTGGAAGTTAAGCGTGTAGCTGATGTTCAGGCCAAGGTATATATCGTTTTTTGTGTGCTGTAGGGCAATGGTGTTTAGATGGAATTTGTATTTGTGGCCCTGGTGACTGGACCTTTTTTGGAACACCATTATTTTGGTCTTACTGAGATTTACTGTCAGGGCCCAGGTCTGACAAAATCTGTGCAGAATATCTAGGTGCTGCTGTAGGCACTCCTTGGTTGGTGACAGAAGCACCAGATCATCAGCAATCAGTGGACATTTAACTTCAGATTCTGTCTCTCTCTCTGCCCATCCTCCTTCCCTCCCTCCGTCCCTCCTCCCACCCCCTCTCTCTGACCCTCCTCCTGCCCCCTCTCTCTGTCCATACTCCCTCTCTCCCTCTCTCTGTCCCTCCTCCTGCCCCCTCTCTCTGTCCATGCTCCCTCTCTCCCTCTCTCTGTCCCTCCTCCTGCCCCCTCTCTCTGCCCATACTCCCTCTCTCCCTCGCTCTCTCTCTGCCCATAGTCCCTCTCTCCCTCTCTCTCTCTCTGCCTGTCCTCCCACAGTGATCCACTACACTTGAAAGCACAAGAAGATTGGTCACATCTTTCATCCTTTTTATCTCTCTCTCTCCAATTCTCAGGCAGGTAACTGGGGGATAACGATAATGACACAGCTTTATAGAAGTGTTAAGACTTACTACTAAGACATTAACAGGATACCAGTCCAGGATTGGAAAAAACAAATGCTCATCTAAGACTGAGTTATAGTAATTTTAGCATTAAAGGTTATAAGACTAAATTTAGAACAAAATAAATAATGTATCTATCAAGTGTGTGGCCACCTTTGTACCTAAATGAAAGACAACACAATTTATTTACACAAATAACATTTCATTCAAGTTGAGAATGATCATGGAAAAAGGTGAAAGACAAGAAGAAGAGACCTGGAGACATTTAGACATATAGACAGTAGACCTGGAGACATTTAGACATATAGACAGTAGACCTGGAGACATTTAGACATATAGACAGTAGACCTGGAGACATTTAGACATATAGACAGTAGACCTGGAGACATTTAGACATATAGACAGTAGACCTGGAAACATTTAGACATATAGACAGTAGACCTGGAGACATTTAGACATATAGACAGTAGACCTGGAGACATTTAGACATATAGACAGTAGACCTGGAGACATTTAGACATATAGACAGTATACCTGGAGACATTTAGACAGTAGACCTGGATACATTTAGACATATAGACAGTAGACCTGAATGCATTTAGACATATAGACAGTAGACCTGGAGACAGTCAGACATATAGACAGTAGACCTGGAGACATTTAGACATATAGACAGTAGACCTGGAGACATTTAGACATATAGACAGTAGACCTGGAGACATTTAGACATATAGACAGTAGACCTGGAGATATTTAGACAGTAGACCTGGAGACATTTAGACATATAGACAGTAGACCTGGAGACATTTAGACATATAGACAGTAGACCTGGAGACATTTAGACATATAGACAGTAGACCTGGAGACATTTAGACATATAGACAGTAGACCTGGAGACATTTAGACATATAGACAGTAGACCTGGAGACATATAGACAGTTGACCTGGAGACATTTAGACATATAGACAGTAGACCTGAAGGTATTTAGACATATAGACAGTAGACCTGGAGACATTTAGACATATCGACAGTAGACCTGGAGATATTTAGACATATAGACAGTAGACCTGGAGATATTTAGACATATAGACATTAGACCTGGAGACATTTAGACTGTAGACCTGGAGGTATTTAGACATTTAGACAGTAGACCTGGAATTTTTAGACATATAGACAGTAGACCTGGAGACATTTAGACATTCAGACAGTAGACCTGGAGACATTTAGACATATAGACAGTAGACCTGGAGACATTTAGACATATAGACAGTAGACCTGGAGACATTTAGACATATAGACAGTAGACCTGGAGACATTTAGACATATAGACCTGGAGACATTTAGACATATAGACAGTAGACCTGGAGACATTTAGACATATAGACAGTAGACCTGGAGACATTTAGACATATAGACAGTAGACCTGGAGACATTTAGACATATAGACAGTAGACCTGGAGACATTTAGACAGTAGACCTGGAGACATTTAGACATATAGACAGTAGACCTGGAGACATTTTACATTTACATTTAAGTCATTTAGCAGACGCTCTTATCCAGAGCGACTTACAAGTTGGTGCATTCACCTTATGATATCCAGTGGAACAACCACTTTACAATAGTGCATCTAACTCTTTTAAGGGGGGGGGGGGGGGGGGGGGTTAGAAGGATTACTTTATCCTATCCTAGGTATTCCTTAAAGAGGTGGTGTTTCAGGTGTTTCCGGAAGGTGGTGATTGACTCCGCTGACCTGGCGTCGTGGGGGAGTTTGTTCCACCATTGGGGTGCCAGAGCAGCGAACAGTTTTGACTGGGCTGAGCGGGAGCTGTACTTCCTCAGAGGTAGGGAGGCGAGCAGGCCAGAGGTGGATGAACGCAGTGCCCTTGTTTGGGTGTAGGGCCTGATCAGAGCCTGAAGGTACGGAGGTGCCGTTCCCCTCACAGCTCCGTAGGCAAGCACCATGGTCTTGTAGCGGATGCGAGCTTCAACTGGAAGCCAGTGGAGAGAGCGGAGGAGCGGGGTGACGTGAGAGAACTTGGGAAGGTTGAACACCAGACGGGCTGCGGCGTTCTGGATGAGTTGTAGGGGTTTAATGGCACAGGCAGGGAGCCCAGCCAACAGCGAGTTGCAGTAGTCCAGACGGGAGATGACAAGTGCCTGGATTAGGACCTGCGCCGCTTCCTGTGTGAGGCAGGGTCGTACTCTGCGAATGTTGTAGAGCATGAACCTACAGGAACGGGTCACCGCCTTGATGTTAGTTGAGAACGACAGCGTGTTGTCCAGGATCACGCCAAGGTTCTTAGCACTCTGGGAGGAGGACACAATGCAGTTGTCAACCGTGATGGCGAGATCATGGAACGGGCAGTCCTTCCCCGGGAGGAAGAGCAGCTCCGTCTTGCCGAGGTTCAGCTTGAGGTGGTGATCCGTCATCCACACTGATATGTCTGCCAGACATGCAGAGATGCGATTCGCCACCTGGTTATCAGAAGGGGGAAAGGAGAAGATTAATTGTGTGTCGTCTGCATAGCAATGATAGGAGAGACCATGTGAGGATATGACAGAGCCAAGTGACTTCGTGTATAGCGAGAATAGGAGAGGGCCTAGAACAGAGCCCTGGGGGACACCAGTGGTGAGAGCACGTGGTGCGGAGACAGATTCTCGCCACGCCACCTGGTAGGAGCGACCTGTCAGGTAGGACGCAATCCAAGCGTGGGCCGCGCCGGAGATGCCCAACTCGGAGAGGGTGGAGAGGAGGATCTGATGGTTCACTGTATCAAAGGCAGCCGATAGGTCTAGAAGGATGAGAGCAGAGGAGAGAGAGTTAGCTTTAGCAGTGCGGAGCGCCTCCGTGACACAGAGAAGAGCAGTCTCAGTTGAATGACTAGTCTTGAAACCTGACTGATTTGGATCAAGAAGGTCATTCTGAGAGAGATAGCAGGAGAGCTGGCCAAGGACGGCACGTTCAAGAGTTTTGGAGAGAAAAGAAAGAAGGGATACTGGTCTGTAGTTGTTGACATCGGAGGGATCGAGTGTAGGTTTTTTCAGCAGGGGTGCAACTCTCGCTCTCTTGAAGGCGGAAGGGACGTAGCCAGCGGTCAAGGATGAGTTGATGAGCGAGGTGAGGTAAGGGAGAAGGTCTCCGGAAATGGCCTGGAGAAGAGAGGAGGGGATAGGGTCAAGCGGGCAGGTTGTTGGGCGGCCGGCCATCACAAGACGCGAGATTTCATCTGGAGAGAGAGGGGAGAAAGAGGTCAAAGCACAGGGTAGGGCAGTGTGAGCAGAACCAGCGGTGTCGTTTGACTTAGCAAACGAGGATCGGATGTCGTCGACCTTCTTTTCAAAATGGTTGACGAAGTCATCCGCAGAGAGGGAGGAGGAGGGGGGGAGGGGGAGGAGGATTCAGGAGGGAGGAGAAGGTGGCAAAGAGCTTCCTAGGGTTAGAGGCAGATGCTTGGAATTTAGAGTGGTAGAAAGTGGCTTTAGCAGCAGAGACAGAAGAGGAGAATGTAGAGAGGAGGGAGTGAAAGGATGCCAGGTCCGCAGGGAGGCGAGTTTTCCTCCATTTCCGCTCGGCTGCCCGGAGCCCTGTTCTGTGAGCTCGCAATGAGTCGTCGAGCCACGGAGCAGGAGGGGAGGACCGAGCCGGCCTGGAGGATAGGGGACATAGAGAGTTAAAGGATGCAGAAAGGGAGGAGAGGAGGGTTGAGGAGGCAGAATCAGGAGATAGGTTGGAGAAGGTTTGAGCAGAGGGAAGAGATGATAGGATGGAAGAGGAGAGAGTAGCGGGGGAGAGAGAGCGAAGGTTGGGACGGCGCGATACCATCCGAGTAGGGGCAGTGTGGGAAGTGTTGGATGAGAGCGAGAGGGAAAAGGATACAAGGTAGTGGTCGGAGACTTGGAGGGGAGTTGCAATGAGATTAGTGGAAGAACAGCATCTAGTAAAGATGAGGTCAAGCGTATTGCCTGCCTTGTGAGTAGGGGGGGAAGGTGAGAGGGTGAGGTCAAAAGAGGAGAGGAGTGGAAAGAAGGAGGCAGAGAGGAATGAGTCAAAGGTAGACGTGGGGAGGTTAAAGTCACCCAGAACTGTGAGAGGTGAGCCATCCTCAGGAAAGGAACTTATCAAGGCGTCAAGCTCATTGATGAACTCTCCAAGGGGACCTGGGGGGCGATAAATGATAAGGATGTTAAGCTTGAAAGGGCTGGTAACTGTGACAGCATGGAATTCAAAGGAGGCGATAGACAGATGGGTCAGGGGAGAAAGAGAGAATGTCCACTTGGGAGAGTATCCCAGTGCCACCACCCCGCTGACCAGAAGCTCTCGGGGTGTGCGAGAACACGTGGGCAGACGAGGAGAGAGCAGTAGGAGTAGCAGTGTTATCTGTGGTAATCCATGTTTCCGTCAGTGCCAAGAAGTCGAGGGACTGGAGGGAAGCATAGGCTGAGATGAACTCTGCCTTGTTGGCCGCAGATCGGCAGTTCCAGAGGCTGCCGGAGACCTGGAACTCCACGTGGGTCGTGCGCGCTGGGACCACCAGGTTAGAGTGGCGGCGGCCACGCGGTGTGAAGCGTTTGTATGGTCTGTGCAGAGAGGAGAGAAGAGGGATAGACAGACACATAGTTGACAGGCTACAGAAGAGGCTACGCTAATGCAAAGGAGATTGGAATGACAAGTGGACTACACGTCTCGAATGTTCAGAAAGTTAAGCTTACGTTGCAAAAAATCTTATTGACTAAAATGATACAGTGCTCCTGGCTGGTGGAGTAGGCTAGCTAGCAGTGGCTGCGTTGTTGACTTAGTTTGAAAGTGTAGCTGGCTAGGTAGCCTCGGTAACTGGCTAGGTAACCTTGACAATTACTCTAAACTACACAATTATCTTGGATACAAAGACAGCAAAGACAACTATGTAGCTAGCTAACACTACACTAATCAAGTCGTTCCGTTGTAATGTAATAGTTTCTACAGTGCTGCAATTCGGTAGACGGTAGACGTTGGCTAACTGCTGGCTTGCTAGCAGTGTTGCCTACGTTAGGACGAAAATAGCTGGCTAGCTAACCTCGGTAATTACGATAATTACTCTAAACTACACAATTACCTTGGATACAAAGACAGCAACGACAACTATGTAGCTAGCTAACACTACACTAATCAAGTCGTTCCGTTGTAATGTAGAAACTAATGTAATAGTTTCTACAGTGCTGCTATTCGGTAGACGGTAGACGTTGGCTAGCTGCTGGCTAGCTAGCAGTGTCGACTACGTTAGAAGGACGAGAATAGCTGACTAGCTAACCTCGGTAATTACGATAATTACTCTAAACTACACAATTATCTTTGATACAAAGACGGCTATGTAGCTAGCTAAGATCAGACAAGTCAAACCGTTGTACTGTAATGAAATGTAATACTACCTGTGGAGCGAAATGCGAAATGCGACCACTCGCTCCAACCCGGAAGTGATGTCTATATGTCTAAATGTCTCCAGGTCTACTGTCTATACATTTAGACATATAGACAGTAGACCTGGAGACATTTAGACAGATAGACCTGGAGACATTTAGACATTTAGACAGTAGACCTGGAGACATTTAGACATATAGACAGTAGACCTGGAGACATTTAGACATATAGACAGTAGACCTGGAGACATTTAGACATATAGACAGTAGACCTGGAGACATTTAGACATATAGACAGTAGACCTGGAGACATTTAGACATTTAGAGAGTAGACCTGGAGACATTTAGACATATAGACAGTAGACCTGGAGACATTTAGACATATAGACAGTAGACCTGGATACATTTAGACATATAGACAGTAGACCTGGAGACATTTAGACAGTAGACCTGGAGACATTTAGACATATAGACAGTAGACCTGGAGACATTTAGACATATAGACAGTAGACCTGGAGACATTTAGACAGTTGACCTGGAGACATTTAGACATAAAGCACAGATGCCACCGTATTACATTTCTAAACTGTATTTGATATGGATAATATGAACGTAGGCCTTCTCCATGAACCCTCAGCATCAAACTACTTGTCAAACAGAGGGCACTGATAATGTGTACTGGCTGTCGGGCCTGGTGTGGGGAGGGTGAGGGGGTCAAAATCATATTTCTTTTGCTTTTTGAGTTGGAAATTGACCCGATTCAGATTCACACCCGCAACCCCCACTTTGATAACCACCGGTATACAATGTTTATTCTGCTGTAAGTCAGTAGAACTTTGTTACGCCTTTACACTCACTCAAATTATTTTTGATTCGTATTACCACCGGCGACCGGCACGGACACATTACCTCAGCTCCGCTGCATCAACTATGCAATTTCAACAGAAAGCCGCCAATTTAGCTGTGGAGCACGGATGTTTTTTGGTCATTGGTTTTGTGGACAGACCATGAAGACGTGCTCATCACGTACCCTGAGGCAGTAGGAACACACACACACACGCACGCACGCACGCACGCACGCACGCACGCACGCACGCACGCACGCACGCACGCACGCACACACACACACACACACACACACACACACACACACACACACACACACACACACACACACACACACACACACACACACACACACACACACTGCCCCATGTGTGTGTGCCTGGGGAAGTGTAAGAACAAGCACACACACACACACACACAGTTCCGCTCTGCAAACACCCCCCCCCCCCCCCCCCCCCCCACACACACACTCACACACCTGAGGCAGGAAGCAGCCAGCTCAGATCAGCTCCAAGACCTGTTGACGTGGACAAACTATGTGTCCTCAGAGACAAGAGACAGAACAGATTAACCCTGTCAACAGTCTGTTAGAAGGTCTGAAGGTTTAGTCGGTGTTGTAGACAGAACAGATAGGAATGATAACAGAACAGTCTTTTAGAAGGTCTGAAGGTCTGTTGGACAGTGGTATCAAAGAACCTGTATCTAAAGGACTGCATCCAGCTCAGCGTAGAGCAGACTACACACAGGATGGAGTGACAATAGGACACACAATATACTGTATTAGTCTACGACAGGGGTTTTCCAGCAGGTCGATCGCAAGCTACCAGTAGCTCGCGGCCCACACATGAGTAGCTCCCCAAACAATTTTGAAAAGTACATGCAATTTTTTGGGGGGAATGTCTTACATTGCAAACTTCCGACTTACCTAACATCACTTTTAAGATTTCAAATGACAAGATATCAAATCTGTTCACGGGGGTTGGTTAACTCTGGGGACTCCTTTGGTGACTAGAGTACGGTTGTTTCCTACTCTGGGGACTCCTTTGGTGACTAGAGTACGGTTGTTTCCTACTCTGGGGACTCCTTTGGTGACTAGAGTACGGTTGTTTCCTACTCTGGGGACTCCGTTGGTGACTAGAGTACGGTTGTTTCCTTCTCTGGGGACTCCTTTGGTGACTAGAGTACGGTTGATTCCTACTCTGAGGACTGCTTTGGTGACTAGAGTACGGTTGTTTCCTACTCTGGGGACTCCTTTGGTGACTAGAGTACGGTTGTTTCCTACTCTGGGGACTCCTTTGGTGACTAGAGTACGGTTGTTTCCTACTCTGGGGACTCCTTTGGTGACTAGAGTACGGTTGTTTCCTACTCTGAGGACTCTTTTGGTGACTAGAGTACGGTTGTTTCCTACTTTGGGGACTCCTTTGGTGACTAGAGTATGGTTGTTTCCTACTCTGGGGACTCCTTTGGTGACTAGAGTACGGTTGTTTCCTACTCTGGGGACTCCTTTGGTGACTAGAGTACGGTTGTTTCCTACTCTGGGGACTCCGTTGGTGACTAGAGTACGGTTGTTTCCTACTCTGGGGACTCCTTTGGTGACTAGAGTACGGTTGTTTCCTACTCTGGGGACTCCGTTGGTGACTAGAGTACGGTTGTTTCCTACTCTGGGGACTCCTTTGGTGACTAGAGTACGGTTGTTTCCTACTCTGGGGACTCTTTGGTGACTAGAGTACGGTTGTTTCCTACTCTGGGGACTCCTTTGGTGACTAGAGTACGGTTGTTTCCTACTCTGGGGACTCCTTTGGTGACTAGAGTACGGTTGTTTCCTACTCTGAGGACTCCGTTGGTGACTAGAGTACGGTTGTTTCCTACTCTGGGGACTCCTTTGGTGACTAGAGTACGATTGTTTCCTACTCTGGGGACTCCTTTGGTGACTAGAGTACGGTTGTTTCCTACTCTGAGGACTCCGTTGGTGACTAGAGTACGGTTGTGTCCTACTCTGGGGACTCCTTTGGTGACTAGAGTACGGTTGTTTCCTACTCTGGGGACTCCTTTGGTGACTAGAGTACGGTTGTTTCCTACTCTGAGGACTCCGTTGGTGACTAGAGTACGGTTGTGTCCTACTCTGAGGACTCCGTTGGTGACTAGAGTACGGTTGTTTCCTACTCTGGGGACTCCTTTGGTGACTAGAGTACGGTTGTTTCCTACTCTGAGGACTCCTTTGGTGACTAGAGTACGGTTGTTTCCTACTCTGGGGACTCCTTTGGTGACCAGAGTACGGTTGTTTCCTACTCTGGGGATTCCTTTGGTGACTAGAGTACGGTTGTTTCCTACTCTGAGGACTCCTTTGGTGACTAGAGTACGGTTGTTTCCTACTCTGAGGACTCCTTTGGTGACTAGAGTATGGTTGTTTCCTACTCTGGGGACTCCTTTGGTGACTAGAGTACGGTTGATTCCTTGCGCCTTGTGGAATGTTCTAAAATGTCCTTTTAAATTGGAGGAATTGTCGCCTCTCGGACATTTCAGACGGTTGTTAGAGGATCTGTTTACTGTGTGTGATTGTGTTTTTCTTTTTGTGTATTGTTGTGAATAATACTGTGTATTCTAATATAATAACGTTTATTTTTATGTGTAAATGATTGTGTAGTTTAATGTGTTTATTGTATTTTGATGTGTATTGTGGTGCCGTACAAGACTCATCTGGAACAGACACCCTTGGTCTCAGCATAGACTCCCTGTCTAAATAAAGAAACCTTGGTCTCGGCCATGACTCCCTGTCTAAATAAAGAGACCTTGGTCTCGGCCATGACTCCCTGTCTAAATAAAGAGACCTTGGTCTCGGCCATGACTCCCTGTCTAAATAAAGACACCTTGGTCTCAGTATAGACTCCCTGTCTAAATAAAGACACCTTGGTCTCAGCATAGACTCCCTGTCTAAATAAAGACACCTTGGTCTCAGCATAGACTCCCTGTCTGAATAAAGACACCTTGGTCTCAGCATTGACTCCCTGTCTAAATAAAGACACCCTGGTCTCAGCATTGACTCCCTGTCTAAATAAAGACACCCTGGTCTCAGCATTGACTCCCTGTCTAAATAAAGACACATTGGTCTCAGCACTGACTCCCTGTCTAAATAAAGACACCCTGGTCTCAGCATTGACTCCCTGTCTAAATAAAGACACCTTTGTCTCGGCATTGACTCCCTGTCTAAATAAAGACACCTTGGTCTCAGCATTGACTCCCTGTCTAAATAAAGACACCTTTGTCTCTGCATTGACTCCCTGTCTGAATAAAGACACCCTGGTCTCAGCATTGACTCCCTGTCTGAATAAAGACACCTTGGTCTCAGCATTGACTCCCTGTCTAAATAAAGACACCTTTGTCTCAGCATTGACTCCCTGTCTAAATAAAGACACCTTGGTCTCGGCATTGACTCCCTGTCTAAATAAAGACACCTTTGTCTCAGCATTGACTCCCTGTCTAAATAAAGACACCTTGGTCTCGGCATTGACTCCCTGTCTAAATAAAGACACCTTGGTCTCGGCATTGACTCCCTGTCTAAATAAAGACACCTTGGTCTCAGCATTGACTCCCTGTCTAAATAAAGACACCTTGGTCTCAGCATTGACTCTCTGTCTAAATAAAGACACCTTTGTCTCAGCATTGACTCCCTGTCTAAATAAAGACACCTTTGTCTCAGCATTGACTCCCTGTCTAAATAAAGACACCCTGGTCTCAGCATTGACTCCCTGTCTAAATAAAGACACCTTTGTCTCAGCATTGACTCCCTGTCTAAATAAAGACACCTTGGTCTCGGCATTGACTCCCTGTCTAAATAAAGACACCTTGGTCTCAGCATTGACTCCCTGTCTAAATAAAGACACCTTGGTCTCGGCATTGACTCCCTGTCTAAATAAAGACACCTTGGTCTCGGCATTGACTCCCTGTCTAAATAAAGACACCTTGGTCTCGGCATTGACTCCCTGTCTAAATAAAGACACCTTTGTCTCGGCATTGACTCCCTGTCTAAATAAAGACACCTTGTTCTCAGCATTGACTCCCTGTCTAAATAAAGACACCTTGTTCTCAGCATTGACTCCCTGTCTAAATAAAGACACCTTTGTCTCGGCATTGACTCCCTGTCTAAATAAAGACACCCTGGTCTCAGCATTTACTCCCTGTCTAAATAAAGACACATTGGTCTCAGCATTGACTCCCTGTCTAAATAAAGACACCTTGGTCTCAGCATTGACTCCCTGTCTAAATGAAGACACATTGGTCTCAGCATTGACTCCCTGTCTAAATAAAGACACCTTGGTCTCAGCATTGACTCCCTGTCTAAATAAAGACACCTTGGTCTCAGCATTTACTCCCTGTCTAAATAAAGACACCCTGGTCTCAGCATACAGCTTTGAGTCTTCTTGGGTATCATGCTACAAGCTTGGCACACCTATATTTGGGGAGTTTCTCCCATTCTTCTATGCAGATCCTCTCAAGCTCTGTCAGATTGGATGGGGAGCGTCGTTGCACAGCTATTTTCAGGTCTCTCCAGAGATGTTCGAACGGGTTCAAGTCCGGCCTCTGGCTGGGCCACTCATTCAGAGACTTGTCCCCGAAGCCACTCCTGCGTTGTCTTGGCTGGGTGCTTATGGTGTGTGCTCTCTCGCCGTCTCTCCCTCTTTCTCTCTCTCCCTCTGGTCTCTCTCTACCCCTCTCCCCCTTTCTCCCCCTACCTCCAGTCTCTCTCTCCCCCCTTTCTCCCCTTCCCTCCAGTCTCTCTCACCCCATTTTCTCCCCCTCCTGCAGTCTCTCTCCCCGCTCTCTTCCCACTTTCCCCTTCCCTCCAGTCTCTCTCTCCATCTCTCCTCCTTTCTCCCCCACCCTCCAGTCTCTTTCTCCCCCTTTTCTCCCCCTCCCTCCAGTCTCTCTATCCCCCTTCTGCTGTCTCTCTCCCCTTTCTCCCCCTTTCTCCCCTCCCTCCTGTCTCTCTCTCTGTCTCTCCCCCCTTTCTCTCCCTCCAGTCTCTCTCTCCCCCTCTCCCCCTTTCTCCTCTTCCCTCCAGTCTCTATTTCCCTCTTTTCCCATTACTCTCCCCTCCCTCCATTCTCTCTCTTCACCTTTTTCCCTCTCTCCAGTCTCTCTCCCCACTCTCCCCTACCCTCCAATCTCTCTCTCCCCATCTCCCCTCCCTCCAGTCTCTCTCTCCATCTCTCCCCCTTTCTCTCCCTCCCTCCAGTCTCTCACTCTCTCCCTCCCTCCCCCTCTCCCACATCCTCTGGTCTCTCTCTCCCCCTTTATCCTCTTCCTCCCAGTCTCTCCCCCCTACCCCCTTTATCATCTTCCCTCCTGTCTCTCTCCCCTCCCTCCAGTCTCTCCCCCCTCTTCCCATCCTCTTTCAGGTTCAGTCCAGGTGTTTCTAAAAAAACATTGTCCTAATTCTTCTTCAAGGTTTGTGAGATAAAAGTCTGAAAATGTATGCCCTCACTACTGTAAGTTGCTCTGGATAAGAGCGTCTGCTAAATGTGAGAAACGGCGTTCAAACAAACACCAGTGTTGTTCTGTTGTTTCCCCAGAGCAGGTCTCAGAGCAGTTATTAACTAGGCCATCAGTTTCTCTGCTGTTCACAGAGCAGGTCTCAGAGCAGTTCTTAACTAGGCCATGATTTACTTTTCCGTTCACAGAGCAGGCCTCAGAGCAGTTCTTAACTAGGCCATGATTTACTTTTCCGTTCACAGAGCAGGTCTCAGAGCAGTTCTTAACTTGGCCATGATTTACTCTGCTGTTCACGGAGCAGGTCTCAGAGCAGTTCTTAACTACGTCATGATTTAAGCATTTGTCAAAAGTCATGACTTCACAGGAGAGCCGCTTGAATGTAAATTAGTTTTTTTTATCAAAATGCGTTATTTTTGTCAGAAATGCCTTCTCGAACGTGAACTTTCATGTAACAAACTTGTATGCCATCTGTAAATACGAATACAATTGTTCAATTATGAACCTTGTTGCCACAGAAAAAGCTGTGCAACCTTCCCACTAGCCATGATTGGCTGAGATAATGAGTGTGCTGGACATGCTGAGAGAGGAGTTCGGATTGGTCTGCCATATAGAAGGCTGCTGTCTATTTGAGCTCGTCCATCTGTGTTGGTAATCCTGTCGAACGCTACATTTTTAAATGTATTGTGTAGTGGTGCTGTATAAGTGTTGCTGTCCACTTTCTGGAGGATCAAGTTTTGAAATCAGTGGAATTAGAGTTTGATAGCTAAAGAGATAAAACACCTGTCTCTGGATTACATCTTCAAACTAAGGGCAACAGTGACATGGCATTCCTGACAGGGAGACGTGTTCATCATGCATGATGATGTATACAGGTAAGATAGTCTAGCGTTAGCTAGCTACATTTTCAGATATTACACATTTTTTATAAATAAAACTTTTAGCTAGCTTGCTAACGTTAGCTGGCTGGCTCCCTAGCTGATGTTGTTATTCGTATCCCAGAGCCGTATTCATGTAACGACATGATTCGGCACTGTGTTCATTATTGTTGAGACTACACATCCCGGATCCGGGATCATTGTCATCAGAAACGCTGACTAGCATAGCCTAGCATAGCGCCACAGGTAAATAATATAATATAATATCATGAAATCACAAGTCCAATACAGCAAATGAAAGATAAACATCTTGTGAATCCAGCCAACATGTTCAATTTTTAAAATGTTTTACAGCGAAAACACAACATAAATATTTGTGTTAGCTCACCACCATATCCAAAAAAACACAGCCATTTTTTCACAGCAAAGATAGCTTTCACAAAACCCACAAATAGAGATAAAATGAATCACTAACCTTTGAACATCTTCATCAGATGACAGTCATATGACATCATGTTATACAATACATTTATGTTTTGTTCGATAATGTGCATATTTATAGCCACAAATCGTGGTTTTACATTGGCGCCATGTTCAGAAATGGCTCCAAAATAGCGAGAGTAATTACAGATAGCCACGTGAAATACAGAAATACTCATCATAAAACTTTGATGAAAGATACATGTTTTACATATAATTAAAGATACACTGGTTCTTAATGCAACCGCTGTGTTAGATTTAAAAAATAACTTTATTAATAAGCATCCCATGCAATAATCTGAGACGGCGCTCAGCCATTCTCCACCATGTTGGAGTCAACAGAAATACGAAATTACATCATAAATATTCCCTTACCTTTGATGAACTTTCATCAGAATGCAGTGCCAGGAATCCTAGTTCCACAATAAATCGTTGTTTTGTTTTATAATGTCCATTACTTCTCTCGAATTAGCAACTTTGGCTAGCATGTGTAGCTCACGTGTCCATACACATTTGCGCAATGAACGAAAACTTCAAAAAGTGATATTACAAATCGAATAAACTGGTCAAACTCAGTTGAGAATCAATCTTCAGGATGTTTTTCTCATATATATCCAATAACGTCCCAAACGGAGCATTTCTTCATGTCTATCTAACGCAGTGCAGACAAAGACATCACATGCCCTCTGTGCGTGGCCAAGAACTGGCAATCTGCCTGACCTGTCACTCCAAAGGCTCTCATCCGGTCCCACATGAAGCTATATGCTTCATTCCACGTTCTACTGCCTGTTGACATCTAGTGGAAGGCGTATGAAGTGCATACAGATCCATAAATATAAGGCAATTGAATAAGCGATGCCTTTCACAGCGAACCATTTCAGAATTTTCACTTCCTGTTTGGAAGTTTGCCTGCCATATGAGTTCTGTTTTACTCACAGATATAATTCAAACAGTTTTAGAAACTTCAGAGTGTTTTCTATCCAATAGTAATAATAATATGCATATCATATGATCTAGGACAGAGTACGAGGCCGTTTAATTTGGGCACAAATTCATCCAAAAGTGAAAATGTCGCCCCCTAGTTCTAAGAAGTTTTAACACCCCAGCCATTCTACAATCTAAGCTTGATGCCCTTAATCTCACACAAATGATCAATGAACCTACCAGGTACCACCTCAAAGCCGTAAGCACGGGCACCCTCATAGATATCATCCTAACCAACTTGCCTTCTAAATTAGAGGTCGACCGATTAATCGGAATGGCCAATTAATTAGCGCCGATTTCAAGTTTTCATAACAATCGGAAATCGGTATTTTTGGGCACCGATTTGCCCATTTTTGTTATTTATTTTTTTCTACACCTTTATTTAATATTTATTTAATATTTATTTTATTTAATATTTATTTAACTAGGCAAGTCAGTTAAGAACACATTCTTATTTTCAATGACGGTCTAGGAACGTTCTGCCTCAAAAATCAGGGGCAGAACGACAGATGTTTAACCTTGTCAGCTCGGGGGATCCAATTTTGCAACCTTACAGTTAACTATTCCAATGCTCTAACACCTGATTACATTGTACTCCACGAGGAGCCTGCCTGTTGGCGAATGCAGTAAGCTAAGGTAAATTGCTAGCTAGCATTAAACTTATCTTATAAAAAACAATCAATCAATGACTGTCATTGCTCCAATATGTACTTAACCATAAACATCAATGCCTTTCTTAAAATCAATACACAAGTATTTATTTTTAAACCTGCATATTTAGCTAAAAGAAATCCAGGTTAGCAGGCAATATTAACCAGGTGAATTTGTGTCATTTCTCTTGCGTTCATTGCACGCAGAGTCAGGGTATATGCAACAGTTTGGGCCGCCTGGCTCTTTGCGAACTAATTTGCCAGAATTTTACGTAATTATGACAACATTGAAGGTTGTGCAATGTAACAGGAATATTTAGACTCATGGATGCCACCCGTTAGATAAAATACGGAACGGAATAAACGTTTTGTTTTCGAGGTGATAGTTTCCGGATTAGTCAAAGGTATATGGTTTAGAGAGAAATAGTCGACGCGTTATAATTCCTGTAATAACTTGCGGCTGAATTTGAAAGGGGTTCCTTCGTTATTTATCGTTCATGTCTTCCATAGAGAATGTCTTGATCTACTTCAAATAAGGTCTGTGTTTCGTGCTTAAACCGCCTCGACGTTTTGATACCCGTGTAAATCTCACTAGGATAAGGTAACGTTTGTCAACATATTTTCATAAATCCACTCTACAAAAAAAATGATCTTCGCTGATATTTAGCCAATATTGATCAGAGTTACCTTGTCGTATGGATATCTACACAGTTATAAAATTGGCAAGGTGGTGTAAGCCTACACAAAAAACAAAGACCTTATTTTAAGTGAATCTAAAAATATCCTTTGGAATAATGAAGGAACCGCTTTTCAGATTTTGCTAGGTGTCATGGGAATTATGACTCGCACTTTGGTCGTCAATTCTTACCATGCCCATTATTAAAATAGGATTTCCTGCGTATAGAAATTACAGTTTTTGTTTTCAACATTCATCACAGGTAACTTAAACTATTTTTATTCAAACAGTTGAGAGTATTTGTCTCCTAAGCAGACTCTTCAGTATCATTGTCACTTCAGAGCTGTGTGCGTGTGTGTATTTATGTATTATATTAAGTTAAAATAAAAGTGTTCATTGTTCATTCAGTATTGTTGCAATTGTCATTATTACAGAAATGTGTGTGTGTGTATGATATATATATATATATATATATATATAAATACATTTTATTTGTATTTTATTTTAATTTTTTTAAATCGGACGATTAATCGGTATCGGCTTTTTTTGTTCTCCAATAATCGGTATCGGTATCGGCGTTGAAAAATCATAATCGGTCGACCTCTACTCTAAATACACCTCTGCTGTTTTCAACCAAGATCTCAGCGATCACTGCCTCATTGCCTGCATCCGTAATGGGTCAGTGGTCAAACGACCTCCACTCATCACTGTCAAACGCTCCCTGAAACACTTCAGCGAGCAGGCCTTTCTAATCGACCTGGCCGGGTATCCTGGAAGGATATTGATCTCATCCCGTCAGTAGAGGATGCCTGGCTATTCTTTAAAAGTGTTTTTCTCACAATCTTAAATAAGCATGCCCCATTCAAGAAAATTAGAACCAGGAACAGATATAGCCCGTGGTTCACTCCAGACCTGACTGCCCTTAACCAACACAAAAACATCCTATGGCGTTTTGCATTAGCATCGAACAGCCCCCGTGATATGCAACTTTTCAGGGAAGCTAGAAACCAATATACACAGGCAGTTAGAAAAGCCAAGGCTAGCTTTTTCAAACAGAAATTTGCTTCCTGCAACACAAACTCAAAAAGGTTCTGGTACACTGTAAAGTCCATGGAGAATAAGAACACCTCCTCCCAGCTGCCCACTGCGCTGAGGACAGGAAACACTGTCACCACCGATAAATCCACTATAATTGAGAATTTCAAAAAGCATTTTTCTATGGCTGGCCATGCTTTCCACCTGGCTACCCCTACTCCGGCCAACAGCACTGCACCCCCCACAGCAACTCGCCCAAGCCTTCCCCATTTCTCCTTCTCCCAAATCCAGTCAGCTGATGTTCTGAAAGAGCTGCAAAATCTGGACCCCTACAATTCTGCCGGGCTAGACAATCTGGACCCTTTCTTTCTAAAATGATCTGCCGAAATTGTTGCAACAGCGATCGTTTGATCGGCTTCCTTTGGCCGCCTCTCCTTCCAGTTCTCTGCTGCCAATGACTGGAACGAACTACAAACATCTCTGAAACTGGAAACACTTATCTCCCTCACTAGCTTTAAACACCAGCTGTCAGAGCAGCTCACAGATTACTGCACCTATACATAGCCCATCTATAATTTAGCCCAAACAACTACCTCTCCCCCTATTGTATTTATTTATTTATTTTGCTCCTTTGCACCCCATTATTTCTATCTCTACTTTGCACATTCTTCCACTGCAAATCTACCATTCCAGTGTTTTACTTGCTATATTGTATTTACTTCCACCTCCCGGGGAAGGACTGCCCGTTCCATGATCTCGCCATCACGGTTGACAACTCCATTGTGTCCTCCTCCCAGAGTGCTAAGAACCTTGGCGTGATCCTGGACAACACCCTGTCGTTCTCAACTAACATCAAGGCGGTGACCCGTTCCTGTAGGTTCATGCTCTACAACATTCGCAGAGTACGACCCTGCCTCACGCAGGAAGCGGCGCAGGTCCTAATCCAGGCACTTGTCATCTCCCGTCTGGATTACTGCAACTCGCTGTTGGCTGGGCTCCCTGCCTGTGCCATTAAACCCCTACAACTCATCCAGAACGCCGCAGCCCGTCTGGTGTTCAACTTTCCCAAGTTCTCTCACGTCACCCCGCTCCTCCGCTCTCTCCACTGGCTTCCAGTTGAAGCTCGCATCCGCTACAAGACCATGGTGCTTGCCTACGGAGCTGTGAGGGGAACGGCACCTCCGTACCTTCAGGCTCTGATCAGGCCCTACACCCAAACAAGGGCACTGCGTTCATCCACCTCTGGCCTGCTCGCCTCCCTACCTCTGAGGAAGTACAGTTCCCGCTCAGCCCAGTCAAAACTGTTCGCTGCTCTGGCACCCCAATGGTGGAACAAACTCCCTCACGACGCCAGGTCAGCGGAGTCAATCACCACCTTCCGGAGACACCTGAAACCCCACCTCTTTAAGGAATACCTAGGATAGGATAAAGTAATCCTTCTAACCCCCCCCCCCCTTAAAAGAGTTAGATGCACTATTGTAAAGTGGTTGTTCCACTGGATATCATAAGGTGAATGCACCAATTTGTAAGTCGCTCTGGATAAGAGCGTCTGCTAAATGACTTAAATGTAAATGTAAATGTAATGGCCTTTTTTTTGCCTTTACCTCCCTTATCTCACCTCATTTTCTCACATTGTATATAGACTTATTTTTCTACTGTATTATTGACTGTATGTTTGTTTTACTCCACGTGTAACTCTGTGTTGTTGTATGTGTCGAACTGCTTTGCTTTATCTTGGCCAGGTTGCAATTGTAAATGAGAACTTGTTCTCAACTTGCCTACCTGGTTAAATAAAGGTGAAAAAAATAAAATAAATAAAATCTTATCTATTGTACTGGTATCACACACCAGTTCATCTCAGCAGGCAATTTACAAAACAGTTTTTGTTTAGTAGGCCTATAACTAGTGTATATGGAATAGTGTGTCATTAGGATACTACTGTATATGGAATAGGGTGTCATTAGGATACTAGTGTATATGGAATAGTGTGCCATTAGGATACTAGTGTATATGGATTAGCAGAGGTGGGACCAAGTTATTGTTTTAGAAGTCCCAAGTAAGTCTCAAGTCTTAGCACTCAAGTCCCAAGTCAAGTCCTAAGTAAGTCTCAAGTCTTAGCACTCAAGTCCCAAGTCAAGTCCCAAGTAAGTCTCAAGTCTTAGCACACAAGTCCGAAGTCACAAGTCACAAGTAAGTCTCAAGTCTTAGCACTCAAGTCCCAAGTCAAGTCACAAGTAAGTCTCAAGTCTTAGCATTCAAGTCCCAAATCAAGTCACAAGTAAGTCTCAAGTCTTAGCACTCAAGTCCCAAGTCAAGTCCCAAGTCAAGACAGGCAAGTCCGAGTCAAGTCTCAAGTCAAGTCTCAAGTCCTAAACTTTGAGTTTCGAGTCCTAAACAAGTCATAATGTGTTCTTCACCAAATGTAATACCATTTCATATTTTTAACAAGAGTCATAGTTAGTATATTACATTTACGCAAATCATGAATGCTTTTAAAAATATATTTATTACTTTCCAAATAAACGTTATATTTCCACGGAAATACATGGGTAGCCATGAGAAAGACCCCCCTCCCGCCCCCCTCCCAATAGCGGTTGACTATCGAGGATCTCTATGGGGCGCAATCGGGCGATGTAGGCTCGTACACAATCGCCCAATCTTAACACACACACACACACACACACACACACACACACACGTCAATGGTTTTAGGAACAGCATTAACATCAGGCAGGATTTAGGCTACCAGCTGCCTAGCCAGTTGTCGCTCAATCTTGGGTGCAATGATCACGTTCCCGCACTGACTGACTGTGTGGAGGCTCATTGATTTAACGTTACGTTACCCAACATGCTACCCAACATGCTACACAAGCAAGCAAAGTGAGCAAGCAAAGTAAAAAAATGCAGAACTAAGAACAGATATAGCCCTTGGTTCATTCCAGACCTGACTGCCCTCGACCAGCACAAAAACATCCTGTGGCGAACTGCAATAGCATCGAAGAGTCCCCGCGATATGCAACTGTTCAGGGAAGTCATGAACCAATACACGCAGTCAGTCAGGAAAGCAAAGGCCAGCTTTTTCAAGCAGAAATTTGCATCCTGTAGCTCAAACTCCAAAAAGTTCTGGGATACTGTAAAGTCCATGGAGAACAAGAGCACCTCCTCCCAGCTGCCCACTGCACTGAGGCTAGGTAACACGGTCACCACCGATAAATCCGTGATAATCTAAAACTTCAACAAGCATTTCTCAACGGCTGGCCATGCCTTCCTCCTGGCGACTCCAACCTTGGCCAACAGCTCCGCCCCCCCCCGCTGCTACTCGCCCAAGCCTCCCCAGCTTCTCCTTTACCCAAATCCAGATAGCAGATGTTCTGAAAGAGCTGCAAAACCTGGACCCATACAAATCAGCTGGGCTTGACAATCTGGACCCCCTATTTCTGAAACTGTCCGCCGCCATTGTCGCACCCCCTATTACCAGCCTGTTCAACCTCTCCTTCGTATCATCTGAGATCACCAAGGATTGGAAAGCTGCCGCGGTCATCCCCCTCTTCAAAGGGGGACCCAAACTGTTACAGACCTATATCCATCCTGCCCTGCCTATCTAAGGTCTTCGAAAGCCAAGTCAACAAACAGATCACTGACCATCTCGAATCCCACCGTACCTTCTCCGCTGTGCAATCCGGTTTCCGAGCCGGTCACGGGTTCACCTCAGCCACGCTCAAGGTACTAAACGATATCATAACCGCCATCGATAAAAGACAGTACTGTGCAGCCGTCTTCATCGACCTGGCCAAGGCTTTCGACTCTGTCAATCACCATATTCTTATCGGCAGACTCAGTAGCCTCGGTTTTTCTAATGACTGCCTTGCCTGGTTCACCAACTACTTTGCAGACAGAGTTCAGTGTGTCAAATCGGAGGGCATGTTGTCCTCTGGCAGTCTCTATGGGGGTACCACAGGGTTCAATTCTCGGGCCGACTCTTTTCTCTGTATATATCAATGATGTTGCTCTTGCTGCGGGCGATTCCCTGATCCACCTCTACGCAGACGACACCATTCTGTATACTTCTGGCCCTTCCTTGGACACTGTGCTATCTAACCTCCAAACGAGCTTCAATGCCATACAACACTCCTTCCGTGGCCTCCAACTGCTCTTAAACGCTAGTAAAACCAAATGCATGCTTTTCAACCGTTCGCTGCCTGCACCCGCACGCCCGACTAGCATCACCACCCTGGACGGTTCCGGCCTAGAATATGTGGACATCTATAAGTACCTAGGTGTCTGGCTAGACTGCAAACTCTCCTTCCAGACTCATATCATACATCTCCAATCCAAAATCAAATCTAGAGTCGGCTTTCTATTCCGCAACAAAGCCTCCTTCACTCACGCCGCCAAACTTACCCTAGTAAAACTGACTATCCTACCGAACCTCGACTTCGGCGATGTCATCTACAAAATAGCTTCCAATACTCTACTCAGCAAACTGGATGCAGTTTATCACAGTGCCATCCGTATTGTTACTAAAGCATCTTATACGACCCACCACTGCGACCTGTATGCCCTAGTCGGCTGGCCCTCGCTACATGTTCGTCGTCAGACCCACTGGCTCCAGGTCATCTACAAGGCTATGCTAGGTAAAGTGCTGCCTTATCTCAGTTCCCTGGTCACGATGGCTACACCCACCCGTAGCACGCGCTCCAGCAGGTGTATCTCACTGATCATCCCTAAAGCCAAAACCTAATTTGGCTGCCTTTCCTTCCTGCTTCCCGCCTTTCCTTTCCTGCTGCCTGCGACTGGAACGAATTGCAAAAATCTCTGAAGTTGGAGACTTTTATCTCCCTCAACAACTTTAAACATCTGCTATCTGAGCAGCTAACCAATCGCTGCAGCTGTACATAGTCCATCGGTATATAGCCCACCCAATTTACCTACCTCACCCCCATACTGTTTTTATTTATTTACTTTTCTGCTCTTTTGCACACCAGTATCTCTACTTGCACATGATCAACTGATGATTTATCACTCCAGTGTTAATCTGCTAAATTGTAATTATTCTATTTATTGCCTACCTCCTCATGCCTTTTGCACACATTGTATATAGATTTTCTTTTTTTCTACCATGTTATTGACTTGTTTATTGTTTACTCCATGTGTAACTCTGTGTTTTTGTCTGTTCACACGGCTATGCTTTATCTTGGCCAGGTCGCAGTTGCAAATGAGAACTTGTTCTCAACTAGCCTACCTGGTAAATAAAGGTGAAATAAAAAATAAAAAATAAAAAAAATATATAGCTGTCGGCTATATTAGCCACGACTTACCGTTCTTTGTGCAGCTTCAAATGGCGAACAAAGTTGGAAGTTGTTGCTCCTCCATCTGTCATTTTCTTCCCGCATGTTTTGCAAGTTGCAATCTGTTGATACAGCGTCGTCTTTATATCCGAAAATAATAATTTGGGGGATCATCTTTCCAAGGGCTCCACCTGAATTCACTCGCCGACGTTCCTCTGCACTGCCAAGCACAACTTTTTCTCAGCTGGCACAATGTGATTGGCTGCTGTCCGGATTCAAACTGTAATCCGTTAAATGAGTTGATGCGCTGCACACGTTTTTAATAGCATCATTTTAAATGCTTGGGCTTGGGGAGGGTATCAAGTCAGGTCGAGTCAAAAGGCTCAAGTCCAAGTTAAGTCACGAGTCATTGGTGTTAAAGTCAAAGTCGAGATGCAAGTCATCACATTTGTGATTCGAGTCTGACTGGAGTTTGACTTCGAGAACCACACCTCTGTGGTATAGAGTGTCATTAGGATACTAGTGAATAGGGAATATGATTCCATTTGGGACACTCCCCAAGACTTTCCAGGGCTGTGTCATACAATAAGGAGCTGTCTGACTTCTACATTCAGTACATTACATACAGGCCTCCAATAAGGAGCTGTCTGACTTCTACATTCAGTACAGTACATACAGGCCTCCAATAAGGAGCTGTCTGACTTCTACATTCAGTACAGTACATACAGGCCTCCAATAAGGAGCTGTCTGACTTCTACATTCAGTACATACAGGCCTCCAATAAGCAGCTGTCTGACTTCTACATTCAGTACAGT
>NW_024059086.1:60000-107500 GCF_016432855.1 Salvelinus namaycush | reverse complement strand
CTCTCTCTCTGTCTCCCTCTCTGTCTCCCTCTCTCTCTCTGTCTCTCTCTCTCTCTGTCTCTCTCTCTCTGTCTCTATGTCTCTCTGTCTCTCTCTCTGTCTCTCTCTCTGTCTCTCTGTCTCTCTCTCTGTCTCTCTGTCTCTCTCTGTCTCTCTCTCTCTGCCTCTCTCTCTGTCTCTCTGTCTCTCTCTCTGTCTCTCTCTCTGTCTCTCTGTCTCTCTCTCTGTCTCTCTGTCTCTCTCTGTCTCTCTCTCTCTGCCTCTCTGTCTCTCTCTCTGACTCTATCTCTCTCTCTCTGTCTCTCTCTCTCTCTCTCTCTCTCTCTCTCTCTCTCTCTCTCTCTCTCTCTCTCTCTCTCTCTCTCTCTCTCTCTCTCTGTCTCTCTCTCTCTGCCTCTCTGTCTCTCTCTCTGACTCTATCTCTCTCTCTCTGTCTCTCTCTCTGTCTCTCTGTCTCTCTCTGTCTCTCTCTCTCTGCCTCTCTGTCTCTCTCTCTGACTCTATCTCTCTCTCTCTGTCTCTCTCTCTCTCGCTCTCTCCTCTGACTCTGAAGTAAAACCGTCAGTCAGAATCTTCCTGGAGCAGCGTACGCTATCACTATTTAAGATGCTGGGTTGGTCTGACGCCGAATGAAAAGTAAACACGCTGACTAACGAATTGTGTGTGTGTGTGTGTGTGTGTGTGTGTGTGTGTGTGTGTGTGTGTGTGTGTGTGTGTGTGTGTGTGTGTGTGTGTGTGTGTGTGTGTGTCCCAGCCTGTTTCTCCTAAATCCTGCTATTCCGTTTTTGAGGCTGTTTAAAATGTTTATTTTTTACTTCTTGTTTTATGTCATTGAATCCCTTAAAAACTGAATCTGGGAATATATTGTTTATTCAGCTAAAGTTTGAGTGTTTCCATGTTTCAGAACACATGTATGTTTTGACAAAGTATAAAAACCAAGTATAAAAATTCTATTACTGAGTGGACTCCTTGGCATTGATCAGGTTCAAATCTTCCTGCTGAGAGATAGAGAGAGATAAAGAGAGAGACAGAGAAAGAGAGAGAGAGAGAGAAAGAAAGATAGAGAGAGAGAGAGACAGAAAAAGAGAGAGACAGAGACAGAGAGAGAGACAGAGAGAGAGACAGAGAGAGTGACGGAGAGAGAAACAGAGAGACAGACAGAGAGACAGAGACAGAGAGACAGACACAGAGAGACAGAGACCGAGAGACAGAGAAAGAGACAGAGAGAGAGACCGAGAGACCGAGAGACAGAGAGAGACAGAGAGAGACAGAGAGAGACAGAGAGAGACAGAGAGAGACAGAGAGAGACAGAGACAGAGACAGAGACAGAGACAGAGACAGAGACAGACAGAGACAGACAGAGACAGACAGAGACAGACAGAGACAGAGAGAGACAGAGAGAGACAGAGAGAGACAGAGAGAGACAGAGAGAAAGACAGAGAGAAAGACAGAGAGAAAGACAGAGAGACAGACAGAGAGAAAGACAGAGAGACAGAGACACAGAGAGAGAGACAGAGAGACAGAGACACAGAGAGAGTGACAGAGTGACAGAGTGACAGAGTGACAGAGTGACAGAGTGACAGAGTGACAGAGAGACAGAGAGACAGAGTGACAGAGAGACAGAGAGACAGAGTGACAGAGTGACAGAGTGACAGAGTGACAGAGTGACAGAGTGACAGAGTGACAGAGTGACAGAGAGACAGAGAGAGTGACAGAGAGAGTGACAGAGAGAGTGACAGAGAGAGAGAGAGAGTGACAGAGAGAGAGAGAGAGTGACAGAGAGAGAGAGAGAGAGAGAGACAGAGAGAGAGAGAGAGTGACAGAGAGAGAGAGAGAGAGAGACAGAGAGAGAGTGACAGAGAGAGAGTGACAGAGAGAGAGTGACAGAGAGAGAGTGACAGAGAGAGAGTGACAGAGAGAGAGTGACAGAGAGAGAGTGACAGAGAGAGAGTGAGAGAGTGAGAGAGTGAGAGAGAGAGAGTGAGAGAGTGAGAGAGTGAGAGAGAGAGAGTGACAGAGAGAGAGAGTGAGAGAGAGAGAGAGAGAGAGAGAGAGAGAGAGAGAGAGAGAGAGAGAGAGAGAGAGGTCATGAACTGATGAGCTCCTTAATTTTTCAGCATGTTTTTACAAAAATATAGATTTTGAGTTATATAAGCTTTGATTTTTCGGACAAGGACATATACAATATACTACCCTCCACAACATAACCTTCACTCCAAATCAAAACTGCAAACATAAAACCTGGACGGAGTCCTACTACCAAAGCTGTACACAAAATCCTCTGGCAAACAAACAACAAAAAACTGAAAACACCATCCAACCTGGAACCTGAAAACACCATCCAACTTGGAACCTGAAAACACCCTCCAACCTGGAACCTGAAAACACCCTCCAACCTGGAACCTGAAAACACCATCCAACTTGGAACCTGAAAACACCATCCAACCTGGAACCTGAAAACATCATCCAACCTGGAACCTGAAAACACAATCCAACCTGGAACCTGAAAATACCATCCAACCTGGAACCTGAAAACACCATCCAACCTGGAACCTGAAAGCACCATCCAACCTGGAACCTGAAAACATCATCCAACCTGGAACCTGAAAACACCATCCAACCTGGAACCTGAAAACACCATCCAACCTGGAACCTGAAAACACCCTCCAACCTGGAACCTGAAAACACCCTCCAACCTGGAACCTGAAAACACCCTCCAACCTGGAACCTGAAAACACCATCCAACCTGGAACCTGAAAACACCCTCCAACCTGGAACCTGAAAACACCCTCCAACCTGGAACCTGAAAACACCCTCCAACCTGGAACCTGAAAACACCATCCAACCTGGAACCTGAAAACACCCTCCAACCTGAAAACACCCTCCAACCTGGAACCTGAAAACACCCTCCAACCTGGAACCTGAAAACACCCTCCAACCTGCAACCTGAAAACACCCTCCAACCTGCAACCTGAAAACACCCTCCAGCCTGGAACCTGAAAACACCCTCCAACCTGGAACCTGAAAACACCATCCAACCTGGAACCTGAAAACACCCTCCAACCTGCAACCTGAAAACACCATCCAACCTGGAACCTGAAAACACCCTCCAACCTGGAACCTGAAAACACCATCCAACCTGGAACCTGAAAACACCCTCCAACCTGGAACCTGAAAACACCATCCAACCTGGAACCTGAAAACACCCTCCAGCCTGGAACCTGAAAACACCCTCCAACCTGGAACCTGAAAACACCATCCAACCTGGAACCTGAAAACACCCTCCAGCCTGGAACCTGAAAACACCCTCCAACCTGGAACCTGAAAACACCCTCCAACCTGGAACCAGAGTGAGTCATGTTTAGTCTGAAGCTATTTTAAAGGCATAAAGAGAAATACACTAGTATATACACTGCTCCAAAAAATAAAGGGAACACTTAAACAACACAATGTAACTCCAAGTCAATCACACTTCTATGAAATCAAACTGTCCACTTAGGAAGCCACACTGATTGACAATAAATTTCACATGCTGTTGTGCAAATGGAATAGACAAAAGGTGGAAATTATAGGCAATTAGCAAGACTCCCCCAATAAAGGAGTGGTTCTGCAGGTGGTGACCACAGACCACTTCTCAGTTCCTATGCTTCCTGGCTGATGTTTTGGTCACTTTTGAATGCTGGCGGTGCTTTCACTCTAGTGGTAGCATGAGACGGAGTCTACAACCCACACAAGTGGCTCAGGTAGTGCAGCTCATCCAGGATGGCACATCAATGCGAGCTGTGTCAAGAAGGTTTGCTGTGTCTGTCAGCGTAGTGTCCAGAGCATGGAGGCGCTACCAGGAGACAGGCCAGTACATCAGGAGACGTGGAGGAGGCCGTAGGAGGGCAACAACCCAGCAGCAGGACCGCTACCTCCGCCTTTGTGCAAGGAGGAGCACTGCCAGAGCCCTGCAAAATGACCTCCAGCAGGCAACCCCAAGCGGGAAGTCAACCTCCCAGCACAAAGTACTACTCCCTCATTGAAATGAAGGATAAATGCACCCAGCTGGAGGTAAGGCAGGTGGAGCTGGAACAGCAGATGATTACACTCCAGTCAACACAAAAAAATTGTCCAGCAACAACACCACCTCAGCCCAGAGAGACACGTCTGCACCCTGGACTGTGTTGAGACAACGTCAACAGGAGAACGAGCAGGAGCAGATCACTAGAGGAGAGGATCAGAGTCAGAGGAGAGGGAGAGGGGGATGACGTGTGACAGAGAACAACCCATTAGAGAGCGGTCCACCATCATTTCCAGGCCCAGGGACATGTACTAGTCTGTAGCGACCTAAATGCCAGAACTGGACAATAACCTGACACACTCAGCACACAGGTGACAAACACCTACCTGGAGGTGACAGCATTCCCACCCCCATATGCCCCCGTAGGCACAACTACGACAACATAACCAACAAAAACAGGTCACAACTCCTGCAGCTCTGTCGCACGCTGGGTATGTACATAGCCAATGGTAGGCTTCGAGGGGACTCCTATGGTAGGTACACCTATAGCTCATCTCTTGGCAGTAGTACTGTAGACTACTTTAACACTGACCTCAATCCAGAGTCTCTCAGAGTCTCTCAGAGCGATCACAGTCAGCCCACTGACACCCCTATCAGATCAAAGCAAAATCACAGTCTACTTGAACAAAGCAATACTGAATCATGAGGCATCAAAGCCAAAGGAATTGAGTAATATTAAGAAATGCTGTAGATGGAAGGAATGCAATGTGGAAACCTACCAAAAACCAATTAGGCAACAACAAATTCAATCCCTTTTAGACAACTTCCTGGACAAATCGTTCCACTGTAGTAGTGAAGGTGTAATCTTGGCAGTAGAAACCCTAAACAGTGTGACGATTGGCTCAAATCGGTCTTACAGTATGTAGCAAAATATGAAATAGTGTTATTTACATTGGATTAAAGTAGAGACTCAGAGCTACAAAATAGTATATCATACACTGAATTTGAGGAACAATGGGAAAGTAATTCTGCTTTGAAAGTTGATAAACTTGCAAATTCACTTTTGTGAAAAAGGCCTTTGAATGTTTTGGTACCTACTGGAGAGCTCTCCTTTATCTACACCCATTCAGCATCGTTCACACTCTCTTAAGCCAGCCCCACTCATCTCATTAAGGATTCACATGTGAGGTCATGTGCTAAACAGTGAGTGGTGTAGTAAAGATTAAGACTAAAATTGGTAAAAGTAGTGGCATGGTCCACCAGGCACAATACCAGAGTACAAACTCGGTCTTGTTTTGGCCACTGCAGTTATCACAATTCAGGTCCACGCGTGTTTCCACAACTCCGTAGTTCAATCAACAGAAATCTCATAATTCTATTTTCTCAAACATACAAGTACTAGACACCATTTTAAAGATAAAATTCTGGTTAATCCAACCACAGTGTCCGATTTTTAAAAAGCTTTTCGGCGAAAGCAGAACATATCATTATGTTAGGTCAGCAACTAGTCACAGAAAGCATACAGCGATTTTCCAACCAAAGAGAGGAGTCACAAAAAGCAGAAATAGAGATAAAATTAATCACTAACCTTTGATATTCTTCTTCAGATGACACTCCCGAGACAACATGTTACACAATACATGTATGTTTTGTTCGATTAAGTTCATATTTATATCCAAAAAACTCAGTTTACATTTGGCTTTGCCTCCAAAACATCCCGTGAATTTGCACAGAGCCACATCAAATCACAGAAATACTCATAATAAACATTGATAAAAGATACAAGTGTTATTCACAGATTTAAAGATATAATTCTCCTTAATGCAACCGCTGTGTCAGATTTCAAAAAATCTTTTTCCAGAAAAAGCAAACCATGCAATAATCTGAGTACGGCGCTCAGAGACCAACACAACCCCAAAAGATATCCGCCATGTTGGAGTCAACATAAGTCAGAAATTATAATTATATTTGCATTATAAATATACCTTTGATGATCTTCATCAGAATGCACTCTCAGGAATCCCAGTTCCACAACAAATGTTTGATTTGTTCCATAAAGTCCATAATTTATGTTCAAATGACTCCTTTTGGTTTGCGCGTTCAGTACACAATCTAAACTCACGACGCGCGGGCAGGTCCAGGCAAAAGTTCAGACGAAAAGTCATATTAGAGTCTGTAGAAACATGTCAAACGAAGTATAGAATCAATCTTTAGGATGTTTTTAACATAAATCTTCAACAATGTTCCAACTGGAGAATTCCTTTGTCTTCAGAAAAGCAATGGAACAAAGCTCGCTCTCCCGTGAACGAGCGTCACGAGCTCAAGGCATTCTGGCAGACCTCTGACTTATTCCCCTCTCATTCGGCCCCACTTCACAGTAGAAGCATCGAACAAGGTTCTAAAGACTGTTGACATCTAGTGGAAGCCTTAGGAAGTGCAAAATGACCCCATAGACACT
Source organism: Salvelinus namaycush (assembly GCF_016432855.1). Taxonomy (NCBI): domain Eukaryota; kingdom Metazoa; phylum Chordata; class Actinopteri; order Salmoniformes; family Salmonidae; genus Salvelinus; species Salvelinus namaycush. Next base: position 101,039 of record NW_024059086.1, on the reverse strand, counting down.
GTGTATTTGATAGGCCATGAGTTGAAAACCTACAAACCTCAGATTTCCCACTTCCTGGTTGGATTCTTCTCAGGTTTTTGCCTGCCATATGAGTTCTGTTATACTCACAGACATCATTCAAACAGTTTTAGAAACTCCGAGTGTTGTCTATCCAAATCTACTAATACTATGCATATATTAGCAACTGGGACTGAGTAGCAGGCAGTTTACTCTGGGCACGCTTTTCATCCAAACGTGAAAATGCTGCCCCCTATCCATAACAAGTTAATAAGTAGATGGGACCTGGCTGTGGTCAGAAGGATAGTGCAAACAACAAAAGAACGTTAAAATAAGTTAATGAAAAGAAAATGTAACGTAAAACGTAATATCATTTTTTAATGCATCATTGTCACGTTTCACTTACCTACAAATGTGCAGAGCAGGAGCACAGCATGCAGAAACATCATACTTGAAACTCGAGAACAAACAGAACAAACAGCAATAAAAATAACTCAATTTGGCATGAGGGTATGCCAAATTGGAAAGTGGTGTTTGGGGAAAAACATATGACATTATAAAATCCATGTACAACAAGTGTGTGGTTAAAATTGGCAAAAAACACACACCTTTCTTTCTATAGGGCCGTGGGGTGAGACAGGGATGCAGCTTAAGCCCCACCCTCTTCAACATATATATCAACGAATTGGCGAGGGCACTAGAAAACTCTGCAGCAGCTGGCCTCACCCTACTAGAATCTAAAGTCAAATGTCTACTGTTTGCTGATGATCTGGTGCTTCGGTTCACAACCAAGGAGGGCCTACAGCAGCACCTAGATCTTCTGCACAGATTCTGTCAGACCTGGGCCCTGACAGTACATCTCAGTAAGACACAAATAATGGTGTTCCAAAAAAATGTCCAGTCACCAGGACCACAAATTCCATCTAGACACCGTTGCCCTACAGCACAGAAAAAAAGATACATACCTCGGCCTAAACATCAGCGCCACAGGTAACTTCCAAAAGGCTGTGAATGAGCTGAGAGACAAGGCACGAAGGGCCTTAAAGGAACATAAAGGAAGGATAAAGGAACATAAAATTCAACATACCAATTAGGATCTGGCTAAAAATACTTGACTCAGTTATAGGACCCATTGCCCTTTATGGTGGTGAGGTCTGGGGTGCACTCACCAACAAAGAATTCACAAAATGGGACAAACACCTAATTGAGACAACGTAAAACACCAAATAATACATGCAGAGCAGAAGTAGGCCGATACCAGATAATTATCAAAATCCAGAAAAGAGCCATTCAATTCTACAACCACCTAAATGGAAATGATTCCCAAACCATCCATAACAAAGCCATCACCTACAGAGAGATGAACCTGGAGAAGAGTCCCCTAAGCAAGCTGGTCCTGGGGCTCTGTTCACAAACACAAACAGACCCCACAGAGCCCCAGGACAGCAACACAATTAGACCCAACCAAATCGCGAGAAAACAAATAGGTAATTACTTGACGAATTGGAAAGAACTGAGCATACTAGAATGCTATTTGGCCCTAAACAGAGAGTACACAGTGGCAGAATACCTGACCACTGTGACTGACCCAAACTTAAGGAAAGCTTTGACTATGTGTAGACTCAGTGAGTATAGCCTTGCTATTGAGAAAGGCCGCCGTTGACAGACCTGGCTCTCAGGAGAAGACAGGCTATGTGCACACTGCCCAAACTATGAGGTGGAAACTGAGCTGCACTTCCTAACCTCCTGCCAAATGTATGACCATATTAGAGACACATATTTCCCTCAGATTACACAGATCAAAAAATAATCTACTGGGTGAAATACCACAGTGTGCCATCACAGCAGCGTTATTTGTGACCTGTTGCCACAAGAAAAGGGCAACCAGTGAAGAACAAACACCATTGTAAATACAACCCATATTTATGTTTATTTATTTTCCCTTTTGTACTTTAACTATTTGCACATCGTTACAACACTGTATATAGACATCATATGACATTTGAAATGTCTTTATTCTTTTGGAACGTCTGTGGGTGTAATGTTTAATGTTAATTTTTATTTTTTATTTCACTTTTGTTTATTATCTACTTCACTTGCTTCGGCAATGTTAACATATGTTTCCCATACCAATAAAGCCCTTAAATTGAAATTGAAATTCAGAGAGACAGAGACAAAGAGAGAGAGAGAGAGGAGGGGGAGAGAGGGAGAGAGAGAGGGGGGAGATGGAGACAGGGAGAGAGAGAGGGAGACAGGGAGACAGGGAGACAGGGAGAGAGAGAGAGAGAGAGAGAGAGAGAGAGAGAGACAGAGACACAGAAAGAGAGAGAGAGAGGGGGGGAGATGGAGACAGGGAGACAGAGAGAGAGAGACAGAGAGACAGAGAGAGAGAGGGAGACACAGGGAGACAGGGAAAAAGAGAGAGAGTTGAGAGAGGGGGGGGGGGTGGAGACAGGGAAAAAGAGAGAGAGTTGAGACAGTGGAATGCTTACCTAGCACAGAGGAACCAGAGTTCATTGGACTCTATGACTGTGAATGTTAGATACAGATAATGTGTGTGTCCCAAGTGGCACCCTATTCCCTATGGTCCCTGGTCAACAGTAGTGCACTATATATGGAACGGAGTGCCATTAAGGGCACAGATGTTGTCTGTAATGAATTTAACTAATGATGCTAAATATGAAACAGCTTAGGTGACTAATCAAACACACACACACACACACACACACACACACACACACACACACACATATACACACATTCCACATTAGAGCATCCTCTATTATTTCTGCAGGTCTAAATGGCAGATATATGAGTCCATTACTGACTGCAGCGAGAGAGAACTTTTTTTTTTTGATATTTGGACTCATTTCAATTGTCAGTCATTTGATACGTTTCCCTGTTAGAAGTTTTCCTGGAACCCTTTGAAGATACAATGGAGAGGTAAAAACCAAACAATACACTTTAACAGTAGGGACAATAGGATGATTATAGAATGAAGAACTTGTCACGCCCTGACCATAGATTGCTTTGTATGTTTCTATGTTTTGTTTGGTCAGGGTGTGATGTGGGTGGGCATTCTATGTTGTATGTCTAGGTTGTCTATTTCTATGGGTTTGGCCTAGTATGGTTCTCAATCAGAGGCAGGTGTCAGTCGTTGTCTCTGATTGGGAGCCATATTTAGGTAGCCTGTTTTTCATTGTGTTTTGTGGGTGATTGTATTTTCTGTTCTGGTTTTTTGTTTTCTGTTCGTTTGTCGTTGTATTGTTTTTGTTCAGTGTTCATTTTTGCGTATTAAACAATATGGACACTTTCCACGCTGCGCATTGGTCCTCCTCTTCTCATTGCAACGACGAACGTTACAGAACCAGATTGAATAACAGTATAGAGAGCAATGAGTCTGTATAAGAGGGATTGAAATTTACAGAGTTACATATGTAAAAACAGTGTTCATGTAGTGTATCTGTGTATATATACAGTTGAAGGTAGAAGTTTACATACACCTTAGCCAAATACATTTAAAATCAGTTTTTCACAATATTCTGGAATTTTCCAAGCTGTTTAAAGGCACAGTCAACTTAGTGAATGTAAACTTCTGACCAACTGGAATTGTGATTAAGTGAAATAATCTGTCTGTAAACAATTGCTGGACAAATTACTTGTGTCATGTACAAAGTAGATATCCTAACCGACTTGCCAAAACTATAGTTTGTTAACAATTCCGACTTCAACTGTATATACATATTGGTAATGTAGTGTGTCTGTATATACATATTGGTAATATAGTGTGTCTGTATATACATATTGGTAATGTAGTGTGTCTGTATATACATATTGGTAATATAGTGTGTCTGTATATACATATTGGTAATGTAGTGTGTCTGTATATACATATTGGTAATGTAGTGTGTCTGTATATACATATTGGTAATGTAGTGTGTCTGTATATACATATTGGTAATGTAGTGTGTCTGTATATACATATTGGTAATGTAGTGTGTCTGTATATACATATTGGTAATGTAGTGTGTCTGTATATTCAGGGCCTTCGGAAAGTATTCAGACCCTTTTACTTCTTCCATATTCTGTTAAGTTACAACCTTGTTCTAAAATTCATTAAATGTTTTTTTTTCCTCATTAACTTACACACAATACCCCATAATGACATCACAATACCCCATAATGACATCACAATACCCCATAATGACATCACAATAATCCATAATGACATCACAAAACCCCATAATGTGGGGTATTGTGTGTAGATTGCTGAGGACGTTGTTCAATTCATTTCAGAATGAGGCTGTAACCAGGGCTGTTACGGTGACCGTATTACCGTCACACCAGCGATCATGAGTCATGAAGGCAGTCAAATTCCATTTGACCGTTTAGTCACGGAATAAGGCTTCTCCAAGCTCTGATGCTGCTGCTGGTCATTGGTAGCCTACCAAAATTGCTAACTGCCTGGTACTCAGAACTCTATTGTCCCTCTAATCACTCTGACATCAATGCAAAATGTATTTGAAAATCTAATCAAACACCTCATGATGATGGCCTCTATTAAAAAGAAGAGCATCCCATCAGGCATACTGTATTTATTTCCCTAGCTTCCTAATATTAAGCAAATTGCTTCTCTTTACAACAGGAGTGTTGCCTACCTGGCTGTCATGAAAATAAACCACAGGAAAAGCGTCCTCCATTTCCTATTTAAGTGCATAGATGACATGTATTTCCCCCCCATTCCCTGTTTCGATACAGGTGCATGATAATGGTCTAAATCAAAACAAATTCCACACATATATTATTTAGTAAAGACAAGATTAAGATGTCTAGACGCCTTCCAGATATCAAGACCTTTCATGGCTATCTCTCAGCCCCATCTAATCAGTTTAACAGGGTTCTCTCTCTCTCTCTCTCTCTCTCTCTCTCTCTCTCTCTCTCTCTCTCTCTCTCTCTCTCTTTCAATTCAATAGACTTTATTGACATGGCAAGTTCATTATTACTTACATTGTCAAAGTAAACATAACGAAAAATAAAAAATATATTTATATATCAAATTAATATATATTTATATATAAATAAATGGTGGGACCAACAGCAATAATAATAGTAGTATTGGACATGGGATTACCATTAGCAACAACTACAACAACAATATTAATCAGAACAACAATACATTAAAGCAATGGTAGTAGACCAATGTCAACATGACTGAGAAGACACATGACCTGGTATGAAAGACAAAACAAAACTCTTTCTCACCCTCTCTCTCTCCCTCTCTCTCTCTCTCTCTCTCTCTCTCTCTCTCTCTCTCTCTCTCTTTATTATTTTCGATTTTCTTCAAGATGGATTTGAAACATTAACATGTCTGTGGTTCACTGTCTGTTTCTCATTATTCTCAAGTGGTAATAAAGGGGAGTGGAAACTAAACAAGACATGACATGTTGTCTTTCTCCATCTGTTTCTTCTATACGATGACAATTCATCTGACAGGAACCATATAGACCATCTGTTGACATTGATGGGTTGAAGTGGTTCAGCTAAATTACTGAACTGGTGATATCCTCCTGGTGATATCCTCCTGGTGGGATCCTCCTGGTGATATCCTCCTGGTGGTATCCTCCTGGTGATATCCTCCTGGTGATATCCTCCTGGTGGTATCTTTCTGGTGGTATCCTCCTGGTGGTATCCTCCTGGTGGTATCCTCCTGGTGATATCCTCCTGGTGGTATCCTCCTGGTGTTATCCTCCTAGTGGTATCCTCCTGGTGTTATCCTCCTAGTGGTATCCTCCTGGTGGTATCCTCCTGGTGACATCCTCCTGGTGGTATCCTCCTGGTGATATCCTCCTGGTGGTATCCTCCTGGTGGTATCCTCCTGGTGATATCCTCCTGGTGGGATCCTCCTGGTGATATCCTGCTGGTGATATCCTCCTGGGGGTATCCTCCCCGTGGGGTCCTCCTGGTGGTATCCTCCCGGTGATATCCTCCTGGTGGTATCCTCCTGGTGGGATCCTCCTGGTGGGATCTTCCTGGTGGGATCCTCCTGGTGGGATCCTCCTGGTGATATCCTCCTGGTGATATCCTCCTGGTGGTATCCTCCTGGTGTTATCCTCCTGGTGGTATCCTCCTGGTGATATCCTCCTGGTGGTATCCTCCTGGTGATATCCTCCTGGTGATATCCTCCTGGTGGTATCCTCCTGTTGATATCCTCCTGGTGGTATCCTCCTGGTGATATCCTCCTGGTGATATCCTCCTGGTGGTATCCTCCTGGTGGTATCCTCCTGGTGGTATCCTCCTGGTGATATCCTCCTGGTGATATCCTCCTGGTGATATCCTCCTGGTGATATCCTCCTGGTGGGATCCTCCTGGTGGGATCCTCCTGGTGATATCCTCCTGGTGATATCCTCCTGGGGGTATCCTCCCCGTGGGGTCCTCCTGGTGGTATCCTCCTGGTGGTATCCTCCTGGTGGTATCCTCCCGGTGATATCCTCCTGGTGGTATCCTCCTGGTGGGATCCTCCTGGTGGGATCCTCCTGGTGGGATCCTCCTGGTGGGATCCTCCTGGTGGGATCCTCCCCGTGGGGTCCTCCTGGTGGTATCCTCCCCGTGGGGTCCTCCTGGTGTTATCCTCCTGGTGATATCCTCCTGGTGGTATCCTCCTGGGGTATCCTCCTGGTGGGATCCTCCTGGTGGGATCTTCCTGGTGGGATCCTCCTGGTGGGATCCTCCTGGTGATATCCTCCTGGTGATATCCTCCTGGTTGTATCCTCCTGGTGATATCCTCCTGGTGATATCCTCCTGGTGGTATCCTCCTGGTGATATCCTCCTGTTGATATCCTCCTGGTGGTATCCTCCTGGTGGTATCCTCCTGGTGATATCCTCCTGGTGGTATCCTCCTGGTGGTATCCTCCTGGTGGTATCCTCCTGGTGTTATCCTCCTGGTGATATCCTCCTGGTGGTATCCTCCTGGTGGGATCTTTCTGGTGGGATCTTTCTGGTGGGATCCTCCTGGTGGTATCCTCCTGGTGTTATCCTCCTGGTGATATCCTCCTGGTGGTATCCTCCTGGTGATATCCTCCTGGTGATATCCTCCTGGTGATATCCTCCTGGTGATATCCTCCCCGTGGGGTCCTCCTGGTGATATCCTCCTGGTGAAATCCTCCTGGTGATATCCTCCTGGGGTATCCTCCTGGTGGGATCCTCCGGTGTGTGTATGTGTGTGTTTCTGTGTGTGTGTGTGTGTGTCACTGTTATCTACCTGTTATCAACCACCGCCGGGTTCTACCCAGCAGTTCCTCCGTGGTCTTTAGAAGGGGTCCCTGGGGACGGGCTGGTGGGATCCTTCGGGTTCCGTGATCTTTAGAAGGGGTCCCTGGGGACGGGCTGGTGGGATCCTCCGGGTTCCTTGGTCTTTAGAAGGGGTCCCTGGGGACGGGCGGGTGTGATCCTCCGGGTTCCATGGTCTTTAGAAGGGGTCCCTGGGGACGGGCTGGTGGGATCCTCCGGGTTCCCTGGTCTTTAGAAGGGGTCCCTGGGGACGGGCTGGTGGGATCCTCGGAGTTCCTTGGTCTTTAGAACGGGTCCCTGGGGATGGGCTGGTGGGATCCTCCTGGTTCCTTGGTCTTTAGAAGGGGTCCCTGGGGACGGGCTGGTGGGATCCTCCGGGTTCCGTGGTCTTTAGAAGGGGTCCCTGGGGACGGGCTGGTGGGATCCTCCGTGGTCTTTAGAAGGGGTCCCTGGGGACGGGCTGGTGGGATCCTCCGTGGTCTTTAGAAGGGGTCCCTGGGGACGTGCTGGGTGGATCCTCCGTGGTCTTTAGAAGGGGTCCCTGGAGACGGGCTGGTGGGATCCTCCGTGGTCTTTAGAAGGGGTCCCTGGGGACGCTGAGACAAAATTAAGATGGGAGGTAAGGCCAAGTTAGGGCTTATATTTATAATTATTGTTATTATTATTATTATCATTATTATCCTCATCATTATCATCATTAATATGATCATTATTATTATTATTATCATTATCGTCATTATCATCTTTATAATTATTATTATTATTATTATCAATTTTATGATCATGATTATCATTTTTGGTATTATTATTTTTGAGGGGATAGATCAGCTTTAATCTATTTAACGGTGTGCATCTGTGAAGAACATGTAAAAGGACAGATTGAGTGCAAACTGTGTACCTCGCTACACATCTATATTACATATGTGGTGTTCTGGTCCACTGGACCCGAGGGTAATAAAAGTGTGGAAAAGTGTCTGTTTCATTGAAAACAAGTAAAAATGAAACAGAAAGGTTTGCTGTGTGTCTTCCTCCTCCCTGGGCCAGCTGTTTCAACATAGCACCAATAACCTGTCTTTCTCCCTGCCTGTCTGCCGGTCTCCTGCTTTTCTCAAACTCTTTACCCTTTGTAGTGTTTGAAACTACACAATGTCTTGCGGGAACAAGCATCAATGTTATTACAATACATAATTTCAATACATTATTTAGATACATTGTAAAAAATTCAGAATTTACCCACACTCTACACCAGCCAGGAGCAAATTGGGGGAGAGACACAGCAAATAAATAGCTTTGCATGTGTGGCTCCTTAACACAACCAATCAGTATGGCAAAAATAATCTCTGCTCAGAGGGCCTTAGAAAAGAGAAAGAAGCTAGTGTGGAAAGTAGAGGCTTCCACTTCGGAAGATAAAGAATTTTCAGAATATGAGGATCATGTCTCTGTCAATTCAGAGTCTGACAGTGAGTTGTAAGAAGAGGATGAGATTGACCCTCAGCCAGCTCCAGGATGAGCACGTCAGCAACCAGTTACTCAGCAGATTGTAGGAGGAGAAATATGGATGTCAGAAAATGGTGAAATTGAATGGTCTTCTTGCCCAAGGAATGAGCCACCCCGCATAGCTGCCAATGTGATAATAATGCAACCAGGGGCGATGCGGATGGCGGTTACTCATGCGGGACATAAAGTCTTCTTTTGAACTGTCCATCCCAGACACCATCCAGAAAATATGTCTGGACTGGACTAATTTGTATGGAAGGCGTGTTTTTGGAGAGAGATGGAAGGAGATGAACCAAATTAATATACGTTGGGGTTCTTAACCTTGCTGGTGTTTTCAGATCCACAGAATCCCTGTGTGATGCAGAAACTGACAGAGAACTTTTCCATGGAACAATGTTTCTGGAAAACTTCCAGGATTATTTCCAGGATTATTCGCTTCGATAACCGAGACACCAGACCAGCACGGCTGCAGAGAGACAACCTAGCTGCAATCAGGTCAGTGTGGGACAAGTGGGTGGACCGCCTTCCCCTGTTTTACAAACCTGGGCCCAACGTTACATTTGAGGACCAGCTTATGCCATTTAGGGGCCGCTGCCCCGTCAGGCAGTACATACCTTCTAAACCTACAAAATATGGAATCAAGATCAGGGCTGCCTGTGATGCTGCTTCATCATATGCGTGGAACTTGCAAGTGTATATGAGGAAGCCAGATGGAGGAGCCCCTGAGAAGAACCAAGGGATGTGGGTTGTCCTGGACGTGACACATGGACTCCGTGGTGTAAGAATATTTTGAAAATAAATACACATCACAAAGGACGAGAGGACGAGAGGACGAGAGGACTTAAAACTAGAGTACTACTGGTCAATAGGGAATATAAATAGGAGTTGGGTTTCAGTTTAACATCTGTTTAGAATCTGTGGAATGTCACTCCTGAACTCAGAACTCAGCTACGTGTGCTACGTTCTGTGCATTGAGTCTGGAGCAGGATACTTGTTATTTGGCAATTGGTCCAGTTGATTGGTCAACCCAGGCTAGGGTGGGGGGTTATAAAAGGCATCCTGTTCCTTTGTTCAGTGGAGAAAAGCTGAGGACAGGGGAGACTGAACATCTACCTCCCAGCATTACATCTTGATTTGTTCTTCTCAAATAAACAGATTTTTCTCGCCCTGATTTGCTTTGGAGTTTGTGTTATTGAAGAATAACATCAATTGCTAACAGTGGCCACAAAATCATATGCAATACATTTTTTACTTCTCACAAGCTGGGAAATAAGCTCCTCAAGAGGAAGCTGACGATGGTAGGAACAATACAATAAACAAGCCAAAGTTCCCACCTCAGCTGTTGAATACACGGAACAGGCCTATCAATTCCTCTAAGTTTGTGTTCACGGCCGACACGTCCCTAGTGTCCTACGTGCCAAAGAAAGGAAAAAATGTGGTACTCATGAGTACCATGGGAGAATCCGTGGCCAGGAACATCAAAAACCAGAAATAATAAAGACTTACAACACCACAAAATGAGGGGTGGACAATTTAGACAAGCTGGTGACTGGCCACTTGTCCACTTGTGATATTCTTCAACATCTTAAACATCTTGGCGTACAACTCGTTGGTCATCTGGATGGCGTTGAACCCAGAGGAGAACCGTACGCTGGCATCTTGTGATATTACTCAACATCTTGGACGTCTCGGCGTACAACTCGTTTGTCATCTGGATGGCGTTGAACCCAGAGGAGAACCGTACGCTGGCATCTTGTGATATTACTCAACATCTTGGACGTCTCGGCGTACAACTCGTTGGTCATCTGGAACCCAGATTGGAACAGAGGGAAGCTCCAGAGGAGACGGCTCTTTCTCCAGGAGCTGGGCAAGGCATTGGTAAGACCTCAAATCCAGAGGAGGCAACATATCCCAAGGACGCCAGCTTCTGCAGCCATCATGAGGAGGATTCAGGAGGAGGAGGCTGGTGCCCCATCCGCCCGACCCACTGAAACAACAACTCCAATACCGGAAGTAAGTATGAGTGAATGGGTTGCATGTGTGTGTGTCTGACTCTCCTACCTTGGCCTGCTGTAACTACAATGTGTGACTGTGACTCTAACTGTGAGTGAGATGTTAGTAAAATTCCTGTTTTCATTATTGTAGATTGCAGCCGGTGTCAACAACATTTACATTTACATTTAAGTCATTTAGCAGACGCTCTTATCCAGAGCGACTTACAAATTGGTGCATTCACCTTATGATATCCAAGACAAGAAGAGTTGAGAGTTGTGTGGACTCAAGAAGGACAGGAGGACACAGTACACGTGCATCAAGTGCAAGAATTACATTTGCAACACACACACACAATAAAACTCTGTCTCTCATGCTGTGTGTCGTCCGGCCTTAATTTGTGTTCAATGGGACTCATTTATTATTTTCATTAAATACTGTAAAATGTATCTTTCCAATTTCTTCAATACAAAGCAAAAAACATCCATAGTGATGGAAAGGTTGTTTCATTTAGGGATAGGTGCAGCGTTTAAAGTGTTCATGATTTAATCCCCAAAAAACAAATCGAACAAAAACAACAAACAGGAGAACGAAAGCGAAACAGTTCTGTCTGGTGCAGCAACACAAAAACAGAAAACAACTACCCACAAAACACAGGTGGGAAAAGGCTACCTAAGTATGGTTCTCAATCAGAGACAACGATAGACAGCTGCCTCTGATTGAGAACCACACCCGGCCAAACACATAGAAATAGACAACATAGAGCAAAAACATAGAATGCACACCAACTCACGCCCTGACCAACCAAAATAGAGACATAAAAAGGATCTCTAAGGTCAGGGCGTGACAATGGGAGAATGGTAGAATCTGTGGCCAGATGTTTTTATATATTTTACATACTTTTTTCCCCCGCTCCGTAAATCCAATTGGAGTAAAGAATATACGTACTATACACAGTGAATTCGGGAAAGACACCTTGACTTTTTCCCACATTTTGTTGTGTTTCAGCCTTATTCTAAAATGTATTCAATATTTGTTCTTTTTTTCCACTCGTCATTGTACACTCAATACCCTACAATAAAAAAAGCAAAAAAATGTTTTTTAGAAATGTTTGCAAATGTATTAAAAATAACAAACATATATATCACATTTCATTAAGTATTCAGACCCTTTACTCAGTACTTTGTTGAAGCACCTTTGGCAGTGATTACAGCCTTGAGTCTTCTTGGGTATGACGCTACAAGCTTGGCACATCTGTATTTGGGGAGTTTCTCCCATTCTTCCATGTAGATCCTCTCAAGCTCTGTCAGGTTGGATGGGGAGCGTCGATGCACAGCTATTTCCAGGTCTCTCCAGAGATGTTAGATCGGGTTCAAGTCCAGGCTTTGGCTGGGCTACTCAAGGACATTCAGAGACTTGTCCCGAAGCCACTCCTGCGTTGTCTTGGCTGTGTGCTCAGGGTCATTGTCCTGTTGGAAGGTGAACCTTCGCCCCAGTCTGATGTCCTGAGCGCTCTGGAGCAGGTTTTCATCAAGGATCTCTGTACTCTGATCCGTTCATCTTTCCCTCGATCCTGACTAGTCTCCCAGTCCCTGCTGCTACATCCCCAGAGCATGATGCTTCCACCACCATGCTTCACTGTAGGGATGGTGCCAGGTTTCCTCCAGACGTGACGATTGGCATTAAGGGCAAATGGTTACATTTTGGTTTCATCAGACAAGAAAATCTTGTTTCTCATGGTCTGCGAGACTTTAGGTGCCTTTTGGCAAACTCCAAGCAGGCTTCCATGTGCCTTTTACTGAGGAGTGGCTTCCGTCTGGCCACTCTACCATAAAAGCCTGATTGGTGGAGTGCCGGTTGTCCTTCTGGAAGGTTCTCCCATCTCCACAGAGGAACTCTGGAGCTCTGTCAGAGTGACCATCAGGTTTGTCACCATAGGGATGGTGCCAGGTTTCCTCCAAACGTGACGCTTGGCCAGTGTTCAATCTTGGTTTAATCACCCCAGAGAATCATGTTTCTCATGGTCTGAGTGTCCTTTAGGTGCCTTTTGGCAAACTAAAAACTGGGTGTCATGTGCATTTTACTGAGGAGTGGCTTTCATCTGGCCAATCTACCGTAAAGGCCTGATATGTTGAGTGATGCAGAGATGGTTGTCCTTCTGGAAGGTTCTCCTATTTTCACAGAAGAACTCTAGAGCTCTGACAGACAGATCATCGGATTCTTGGTCACCTCCCTGACCAAGGCACTTCTTCCCCGATTGCTCAGTTTGGCCGGGTGGCCAGCTCTAGGAAGAGTCTTGGTGATTCCAAACTTCTTCCATATAAGAATGATGGAGGCCGCTGTGTTTGGGGACCTTCAATGCTGCAGAAATGTTTTGGTACCCTTCCCCAGATCTGTGTCTTGACACAATCCTGTCTTGGATCTCTACGGATAATTCCTTCGGCCTCATGGCTTGTTTTTTGCTCTGACATGCACTGTCAACAGTGGGACCTTAAATAGACAGGTGTGTGCCTTTCCAAATCATGTCCAATCAACTGAATTGACCACAGGTGGATTTCGATCAAGGATGATCAAAGGAAACAGGATGCACCAGAGCTCAATTTCAAGTTTCAAAGCAAACATTCTGAATACTTATGTAAATAAGGCATTTCAGGTTTTTTTCTTTTATAAATTAGCAAACATTTCTGTTTTCACTTTGTCATTACGGGGTATTGTGTGTAGACTGATGAGGATTTGTATTAATTTAATCCATTTTAGAATAAGGTTGTAACGTAACAAAATGTGGAAAAAGTCAAAGGGTCTGAATACTTTCCAAATGCACTGCATATTTTACATGAGTTATCTTTTGTGTGTTTTTCGTCCCATCCATCAGCTCCCTCAACCCCTTCCATCTATATCTGAACACCATTCAGTTTTAATTTCTATTCATTTCAAGTAAGGGGTTGATGCTTCATCCACACTCAAAAAGAATCAACACTACTGACGCAATCTCCAGGATATTCCAAGTTTAAAGACATCATTATCCAATGAGAAGACAGGCTTCCATTATCGGGTTGCTGTTCCCCCGTCTCCACCGCCGTATGGAAATGGCCGTTACTTAGATCTCTGGACTGAGGGCTTGTAGGCCTGTTGTAAGGCAGGTCCTCACCAGACATCACTGGCAAAAATCATGGGCACAAACCCACCGTCGCTGGACCAGACAGGACTGGCAAAAAGTGCTCTTCACTGACGAGGCGCGGTTTTGTCTCACCAGGGGTGATGGTTGGATTCGCATTTATCGTCGAAGGAATGAGCATTACACCGAGGCCTGTACTCTGGAGCCGTATGGAAATGGCCGTTACTTAGATCTCTGGACTGAGGGCTTATAGGCCTGTTGTAAGGCAGGTCCTCACCAGACATCACCGGCAAAAATCATGGGCACAAACCCACCGTCGCTGGACCAGACAGGACTGGCAAAAAGTGCTCTTCACTGACGAGGCGCGGTTTTGTCTCACCAGGGGTGATGGTTGGATTCGCATTTATCGTCGAAGGAATGAGCATTACACCGAGGCCTGTACTCTGGAGCGGGATCGATTTGGAGGTGGAGGGTCCGTCATGGTCTGGGGCGGTGTGTCACAGCATCATCGGACTGAGCTTGTTGTTCGTTACAGAGAAGACATCCTCCTCCCTCATGTGGTACCCTTCCTGCAGGCTCATCCTGACATGACCCTCCAGCATGACAATGCCACCAGCCATTCTGCTAGTACTGTGTGTGATTTCCTGCAAGACAGGAATGTCAGTGTTCTGCCATGGCCAGCGAAGAGCCCAGATCTCAATCCCACTGAGCACGTCCGGGACCTGTTGGATCGTAGGGCGAGGACCTAGGGCCATTCCCCCCAGAAATGTCTGGGAACTTGCAGGTGCCTTGGTGGAAGAGTGGGGTAACATCTCACAGCAAGAACTGGAAAATCTGGTGCAGTCCATGAGGAGGAGATGCACTGCAGTACTTAATGCAGCTGGTGGCCACACCAGATACTGACTGTTACTTTTCATTTTGACCCCCTCTTTGTTCAGGGACACATTATTCAAATTCTGTTAGTCACATGTCTGTGGAACTTGATCAGTTTATGTCTCAGTTGTTGAATCTTATGTTCGTACAAATATTTACATATGTTAAGTTTGCTGAAAATTAACGCAGTTGACAGTGAGAGGACGTTTATTTTTCTGCTGACTTTATGTTAGCTATTCCCTTTATAATGCACTACTTTTGACGAGGGCTCATAGGGAAACCTAGTGCACTACTTTTGACCAGGGCCCATAGGGAAACCTAGTGCACTACTTTTGACCAGGGCCCATAGGGAAACCTAGTGCACTACTTTTGACCAGGGTTTATTGGGAAACCTAGTGCACTACTTTTGACCAGGGCTCATAGGGAAACCTAGTGCACTACTTTTGACGAGGGCTCATAGGGAAAAACTAGTGCACTACTTTTGACCAGGGTTTATAGGGAAACCTAGTGCACTACTTTTGACCAGGGCTCATAGGGAAACCTAGTGCACTACTTTTGACCAGGGCCCATAGGGAAAAACTAGTGCACTACTTTTGACCAGGGTTCATAGGGAAACCTAGTGCACTACTTTTGACGAGGGTTTATAGGGAAACCTAGTGCACTACTTTTGACCAGGGCCCATAGGGAAAAACTAGTGCACTACTTTTGACGAGGGCTCATAGGGAAACCTAGTGCACTACTTTTGACCAGGGTTTATTGGGAAACCTAGTGCACTACTTTTGACCAGGGCTCATAGGGAAACCTAGTGCACTACTTTTGACGAGGGCTCATAGGGAAAAACTAGTGCACTACTTTTGACCAGGGTTTATAGGGAAACCTAGTGCACTACTTTTGACCAGGGCTCATAGGGAAACCTAGTGCACTACTTTTGACCAGGGCCCATAGGGAAAAACTAGTGCACTACTTTTGACCAGGGTTCATAGGGAAACCTAGTGCACTACTTTTGACGAGGGTTTATAGGGAAACCTAGTGCACTACTTTTGACCAGGGCCCATAGGGAAAAACTAGTGCACTACTTTTGACGAGGGCTCATAGGGAAACCTAGTGCACTACTTTTGACCAGGGCCCATAGGGAAAAACTAGTGCACTACTTTTGACCAGGGCTCATAGGGAAACCTAGTGCACTACTTTTGACCAGGGCCCATAGGGAAAAACTAGTGCACTACTTTTGACCAGGGCTCATAGGGAAACCTAGTGCACTACTTTTGACGAGGGCTCATAGGGAAACCTAGTGCACTACTTTTGACCAGGGCCCATAGGGAAAAACTAGTGCACTACTTTTGACCAGGGCTCATAGGGAAACCTAGTGCACTACTTTTGACCAGGGCTCATAGGGAAACCTAGTGCACTACTTTTGACCAGGGTTTATTGGGAAACCTAGTGCACTACTTTTGACCAGGGTTTATAGGGAAACCTAGTGCACTACTTTTGACCAGGGTTTATAGGGAAACCTAGTGCACTACTTTTGACCAGGGTTTATAGGGAAACCTAGTGCACTACTAAGGCAATAGGGCGTCATCCGGGGTACAAAACCTGCTGAACGATCTCTTGCGTAGGGATTTGTCAAGTCTTTCTGCAGACATACAACTAGTTATTAATACAACAGCAGAACTGTAACGGTACATTGTTGACTTGCATTTGGACCTGGGAAATCAATAGGAAGAGAATTATGAGGCAGTGAAGCGGACCATTTTAATCTGACTAAATTTCCAGGGGTGGATTAGTCTCACACAATGTCATACCTCCAGAGCTCCTTCATGGACTATGGATAAGGAAGGATATAGGGAAGGCAGAGTGGGGAGAGAGAAACAGGAGTAAGAGAACGGAGAGAGAAACAGGAGGAAAGGGAGAGGGAGAGGAGAAAGGAGAGAGAGAAAGGAGAAAGACAGGAGGAGGAGGAGAGGGAGAGGAGAGAGACAGGAGGAGAAGGAGAGGGAGAGGAGAAATGTGAGAGACAGGAAGAGGAGAGATGAGAAAGGAGAGAGACAGGAGGAGGAGAGGGAGAGGAGAGAGACAGGAGGAGAAGGAGAGGGAGAGGAGAAATGTGAGAGACAGGAAGAGGAGAGATGAGAAAGGAGAGAGACAGGAGGAGAAGGAGAGGGAGAGGAGAAAGGAGAGAGACAGGAGAAGGAGAGGGAGAGGGAGATGAGAAAGGAGAGAGACAGGAGAAGGAGAGGGAGAGGGAGATGAGAAAGGAGAGAGACAGGAGAAGGAGAGGGAGAGGAGAAAGGAGAGAGACAGGAGGAGAAGGAGAGGGAGAGGAGAAAGGAGAGAGACAGGAGAAGGAGAGGGAGAGGGAGATGAGAAAGGAGAGAGACAGGAGGAGAGATGAGAAAGGAGAGAGACATGAGGAGAGGGAGAGGGGAGAGGATTATGAAAAATAAAGGCATTTCTGTCAACCCTTCTCCGATACAGAGGTATATTAAATGTTTTGCAGATAAGGGGCAGGCAGCTGGAGGATTTCTCCCTGCTTTGCATAGCAGATGTACCATCTAACTCTCTTCTCTCTCTCTCTTCTCATTGCAGAGAGACAGGAGGAAAGGGAGAGGGAGAGGAGAAAGGAGAGAGACAGGAGGAGGAGAGATGAGAAAGGAGAGAGACAGGAGGAGAGGGAGAGGGAGAGGAAAAAGACAGCAGGAGGAGAGGGAGAGGGAGAGGGTACAGGAGAGAGACAGGAGGAGGAGAGGGAGAGGAGAAAGGAGAGAGACAGGAAGAGAGGGAGAGGAGAAAGGAGAGAGACAGGAGGAGGAGAGGGGAAAGGAGAGAGACAGGAGGAGAGGGAGAGGAAAAAGACAGCAGGAGGAGAGGGAGAGGGAGAGGGTACAGGAGAGAGACAGGAGGAGGAGAGGGGAAAGGAGAGAGACAGGAGGAGAGGGAGAGGAGAAAGGAGAGAGACAGGAGGAGAGGGAGAGGAGGAGAGGGAGAGGGAGAGGAGAAAGGAGAGAGACAGGAGGAGAGGGAGAGGGAGAGGAGAGAGACAGGAGGAGAAAGGAGAGAGACAGGAGGAGAGGGAGAGGGGAGAGGATTATGAAATAAAAAGGCATTTCTGTCAACCCTTCTCCGATACAGAGGTAGATTAAATGTTTTGCAGATAAGGGGCAGGCAGCTGGAAGATTTCTCCCTGCTTTGCATAGCAGATGTACCATCTAACTCTCTTCTCTCTCTCTCTCTTCTCATTGCAGATTCACCTTCTAACTCCCCTGTCCCTCTCATCCCCCTGAGTTCTTGTCTGTTTGGGCACCGGTTTAATTAGTAGCCCCCCGGAAAGATAAAATAGAATACTACCGCTGAACACTGACAGTTTTTGAAGAAACCCTGACTAGACTACCTCTGAACACTGACATTAGAGTTCTTGAAGAAACCCCGACTCTAACTGCCCCACCTCTCTCTCTCTCTCTCTCTCTCTCTCTCTCTCTCTCGGTGTAGAAAGAAAGTCTCATGGTCATTGCTATTGATGAGATCATGGTTGTTTATAAACTCAGCAAAAACGTTGTCTCACTGTCAATTGCGTTTATTTTCAACCAATAAATAAACGCAAGCGTAACATAAATATTTGTGTGAACGTAACAAGATCCAACAACTGAGACATAAACTGAACAAGTTCCACAGACATGTGACTAACAGAATTTGATTAATGTGTCCCTGAACAAAGCGGGGGTGGGTCAAAATCAAAAGTAACAGTCAGTATCTGGTGTGGCCACCAGCTGCATTAAGTACTGCAGTGCATCTCCGCCTCACGGACTGCACCAGATTTTCCAGTTCTTGGATGTCTTCCATCTAACGCACAGTGTTGAGATTGCCTGCAATGACAACAAGTTCAGTCCGATGATGCTGTGACAGACCGCCCCAGACCATGATGGACCCTCCACCTCCCAATCGATCCCGCTCCAGAGTACAGGCCTCGGTGTAATGCTCATTCCTTCGATGATAAACGCGAATCCGACCATCACCCCTGGTGAGACAAAACCTTGACTCGTCAGTGAAGAGGACTTTTTGCCAGTCCTGTCTGGTCCAGCAGTGGGTTTGTGCCCATAGGCGACGTTGTTGCCGGTGATGTCTGGTGAGGACCTGCCTTACAACAGGCCTACAAGCCCTCAGTCCAGCCTCACTCAGCCTATTGCAGACAGTCTGAGCACTGGAGGGATTGTGCATTCCTACTGTAACTCGGGCAGCTGTTGTTGCCATCCTGTACCTGCCCAGCAGGTGTGATGTGCGGATGTTCCGATTCTGTGCAGGTGTTGTACACATGGTCTGCCACTGCGAGGATGATCAGCTGTCCATCCTGTCTCCCTGTAGCGCTGTCTTAGGCGTCTCACAGTACAGACATTGCCATTTATTGCCCTGGCCACATCTGCAGTCCTCATGCCTCCTTGCAGCATGCCTAAGGCACGTTCACACAGATGAGCAGGGACCCTGGGCATCTTTTCTTTGGTGTTTTTCAGAGTCAGTAGAAAGGCCTCTTTAGTGTCCTAAGTTTTCATAACTGTCACCTTAATTGCCTACTGTCTGTAAGCTGTTTGTGTCTTAACGACCGTTCCACAGGTGCATGTTTATTAATTGTTTATGGTTCATTGAACAAACATGGGAAACAGTGTTTAAACCCTTTACAATGAAGATCTGTGAAGTTATTTGTATTTTTACGAAGGGTCTTGGTTTGGACCCATGTTCCAAACACTATCAGCCTGTTCGACATTATCAGCCTGTTCTACATTATCAGCCTGTTCTACACTATCAGTCTGTTCTACACTATCAGCCTGTTCTACACTATCAGCCTGTTCTACACTATCAGCCTGTTCTACACTATCCGCCTGTTCTACACTATCCGCCTGTTCTACACTATCAGCCTGTTCTACATTATCAGCCTGTTCTACACTATCAGCCTGTTCTACACTATCAGCCTGTTCTACACTATCAGTCTGTTCTACACTATCAGCCTGTTCTACACTATCAGCCTGTTCTACACTATCAGCCTGTTCTACACTATCAGCCTGTTCTACACTATCAGTCTGTTCTACACTATCAGCCTGTTCTACACTATCAGCCTGTTCTACACTATCAGCCTGTTCTACACTATCAGTCTGTTCTACACTATCAGCCTGTTCTACACTATCAGCCTGTTCTACACTATCAGCCTGTTCTACACTATCAGCCTGTTCTACACTATCAGCCTGTTCTACACTATCAGCCTGTTCTACACTATCAGTCTGTTCTACATTATCAGCCTGTTCTACACTATCAGCCTGTTCTACACTATCAGCCTGTTCTACACTATCAGTCTGTTCTACACTATCAGCCTGTTCTACACTATCAGCCTGTTCTACACTATCAGCCTGTTCTACACTATCAGCCTGTTCTACACTATCAGCCTGTTCTACACTATCAGCCTGTTCTACACTATCAGTCTGTTCTACACTATCAGCCTGTTCTACACTATCAGCCTGTTCTACACTATCAGTCTGTTCTACACTATCAGCCTGTTCTACACTATCAGCGTGTTCTACACTATCAGTCTGTTCTACATTATCAGCCTGTTCTACACTATCAGCCTGTTCTACACTATCGGTCTGTTCTACATTATCAGCCTGTTCTACACTATCAGCCTGTTCTACTCTATCAGCCTGTTCTACACTATCAGCCTGTTCTACACTATCCGCCTGTTCTACACTATCAGTCTGTTCTACACTATCAGCCTGTTCTACACCATCAGCCTGTTCTACACTATCAGTCTGTTCTACACTATCAGCCTGTTCTACACTATCAGCGTGTTCTACACTATCAGCCTGTTCTACACTATCAGCCTGTTCTACACTATCAGTCTGTTCTACATTATCAGCCTGTTCTACACTATCAGCCTGTTCTACACTATCAGCCTGTTCTACACTATCAGCCTGTTCTACACTATCAGTCTGTTCTACACTATCAGCCTGTTCTACACTATCAGCCTGTTCTACACTATCAGCCTGTTCTACACTATCAGCCTGTTCTACATTATCAGTCTGTTCTACACTATCAGCCTGTTCTACACTATCAGCCTGTTCTACACCATCAGCCTGTTCTACACTATCAGCGTGTTCTACACTATCAGCGTGTTCTACACTATCAGCCTGTTCTACACTATCAGTCTGTTCTACACTATCAGCCTGTTCTACACTATCAGCCTGTTCTACACTATCAGCCTGTTCTACACTATCAGCCTGTTCTACACTATCAGCCTGTTCTACACTATCAGCATGTTCTACACTATCAGTCTGTTCTACACTATCAGCCTGTTCTACACTATCAGCCTGTTCTACACTATCAGCCTGTTCTACACTATCAGCCTGTTCTACACTATCAGCATGTTCTACACTATCAGCCTGTTCTACACTATCAGCCTGTTCTACATTATCAGCCTGTTCTACACTATCAGCCTGTTCTACACTATCAGCATGTTCTACACTATCAGCCTGTTCTACACTATCAGCCTGTTCTACACTATCAGCCTGTTCTACACTATCAGCCTGTTCTACACTATCAGTCTGTTCTACACTATCAGCCTGTTCTACACTATCAGTCTGTTCTACATTATCAGCCTGTTCTACACTATCAGTCTGTTCTACATTATCAGCCTGTTCTACACTATCAGCCTGTTCTACACTATCAGCCTGTTCTACACTATCAGTCTGTTCTACACTATCAGCCTGTTCTACACTATCAGTCTGTTCTACACTATCAGCCTGTTCTACACTATCAGCCTGTTCTACACTATCAGTCTGTTCTACACTATCAGCCTGTTCTACACTATCAGCCTGTTCTACACCATCAGCCTGTTCTACACTATCAGCATGTTCTACACTATCAGCCTGTTCTACACTATCAGTCTGTTCTACACCATCAGCCTGTTCTACACTATCAGCCTGTTCTACACTATCAGTCTGTTCTACACTATCAGCATGTTCTACACTATCAGCCTGTTCTACACTATCAGCCTGTTCTACACTATCAGCCTGTTCTACACTATCAGCCTGTTCTACACTATCAGTCTGTTCTACACCATCAGCCTGTTCTACACTATCAGCCTGTTCTACACTATCAGTCTGTTCTACACTATCAGCATGTTCTACACTATCAGCCTGTTCTACACTATCAGCCTGTTCTACACTATCAGCCTGTTCTACACTATCAGCCTGTTCTACACTATCAGCCTGTTCTACACTATCAGTCTGTTCTACACCATCAGCCTGTTCTACACTATCAGCCTGTTCTACACTATCAGTCTGTTCTACACTATCAGTCTGTTCTACACTATCAGTCTGTTCTACACCATCAGCCTGTTCTACATTATCAGCCTGTTCTACACTATCAGCCTGTTCTACACTATCAGCCTGTTCTACACTATCAGCCTGTTCTACACTATCAGCCTGTTCTACACTATTAGCCTGTTTTACACTATCAGCCTGTTCTACACTATCAGCCTGTTCTACATTATCAGCCTGTTCTACACTATCAGCGTGTTCTACACTATCAGTCTGTTCTACACTATCAGCCTGTTCTACACTATCAGTCTGTTCTACACTATCAGTCTGTTCTACACTATCAGCCTGTTCTACACTATCAGCCTGTTCTACACTATCAGCCTGTTCTACACTATCAGCCTGTTCTACACTATCAGCCTGTTCTACATTATCAGCCTGTTCTACACTATCAGCCTGTTCTACACTATCAGCCTGTTCTACACTATCAGTCTGTTCTACACTATCAGTCTGTTCTACACTATCAGCCTGTTCTACACTATCAGCCTGTTCTACACTATCAGTCTGTTCTACACTATCAGCCTGTTCTACACTATCAGCCTGTTCTACACTATCAGTCTGTTCTACACTATCAGCCTGTTCTACACTATCAGCCTGTTCTACACTATCAGCCTGTTCTACACTATCAGTCTGTTCTACACTATCAGCCTGTTCTACACTATCAGCCTGTTCTACATTATCAGTCTGTTCTACACTATCAGCCTGTTCTACACTATCAGCCTGTTCTACATTGTTAGCCTATTCTATGTCTGTGTGTCTGCTACGCTACAACAAAAATACAGAAGAAAAGCCTGAGTAAATGCTTGCATTCTATCAACAAGACTGAAGTAAAGTCTGAGTATTATTAGCATTAGCTTCTCGTGAAACAATGGGAATTGCAGGGCCTGTGGCAAGATGCTTCAAAAATCATGCCCAAATCCTCAAAGTCACTTCAAATATTATAGCAACCCCAATACCATAACAAGTTGCACATATAGAATATTGGAGGATACTTCAGGAATTGCGGTATATAGTGTATATAGCTTTTCCCAGGAAATAAAAACTATTCTGAGAATACACACCAATACACATACAATACACACCAATACACACCAATACACATACAATACACACCAATACACATACAATACACACCAATACACACCAATACACATACAATACACACCAATACACATACAATACACACCAATACACATACAATACACATACAATACACACCAATACACATACAATACACGCCAATACACACCAATACACATACAATACACACCAATACACACCAATACACATACAATACACACCAATACACATACAATACACACCAATACACACCAATACACATACAATACACACCAATACACATACAATACACACCAATACACACCAATACACACCAATACACATACAATACACACCAATACACACCAATACACACCAATACACATACAATACACACCAATACACACCAATACACACCAATACACATACACTAAATAACAATATGGGATGAGGTAGTTGTGTGTGCTATTTACAGATGGGCTGTGTACAGGTGCAATGATCTGTAAGCTGCTCTGTCAGCTGATGCTTAAAGTCAGTGAGGGAGAAATAAGACTCCAGCTTCAGAGATTTTTACATTTCGTTCCAGTCATTGGCAGCAGAGAACGTGAAGGAAAGGCGACCAAAGGGAGTGTTGGCTTTGGGGATGACAGGTGAAATATACCTGCTGGAGCGCGTGCTACGGGTGGGTGCTGCTATGGTGACCAGTGAGCTGAGATAAAGCAGGGCTTTACCTAGCAAAGCCATAAAGAGGTTATAACTGGTCATAACTATAGGTGAGAACGTAAGGTGATCTATCTCATCTTGGCACAAAACAAGGTTGCTTTGGTGATGTACACAGTCGGAGGATACGTGGTATAGAAACGGACAATCAGGACACAACCCCTCCACCCTCTAGTGGTATAGAAACGGACAATCAGGACACAACCCCTCCACCCTCTAGTGGTATAGAAACGGACAATCAGGACACAACCCCTCCACCCTCTAGTGGTATAGAAACGGACAATCAGGACACAACCCCTCCAACCTCTAGTGGTATAGAAACGGACAATCAGGACACAACCCCTCCACCCTCTAGTGGTATAGAAACGTACAATCAGGACACAACCCCTCCACCCTCTAGTGGTATAGAAACGGACAATCAGGACACAACCCCTCCACCCTCTAGTGGTATAGAAACGGACAATCAGGACACAACCCCTCCACCCTCTAGTGGTATAGAAACGGACAATCAGGACACAACCCCTCCACCCTCTAGTGGTATAGAAACGGACAATCAGGACACAACCCCTCCACCCTCTAGTGGTATAGAAACGTACAATCAGGACACAACCCCTCCACCCTCTAGTGGTATAGAAACGGACAATCAGGACACAACCCCTCCACCCTCTAGTGGTATAGAAACGTACAATCAGGACACAACCCCTCCACCCTCTAGTGGTATAGAAACGGACAATCAGGACACAACCCCTCCACCCTCTAGTGGTATAGAAACGGACAATCAGGACACAACCCCTCCACCCTCTAGTGGTATAGAAACGGACAATCAGGACACAACCCCTCCACCCTCTAGTGGTATAGAAACGGACAATCAGGACACAACCCCTCCACCCTCTAGTGGTATAGAAACGGACAATCAGGACACAACCCCTCCACCCTCTAGTGGTATAGAAACGGACAATCAGGACACAACCCCTCCACCCTCTAGTGGTATAGAAACGGACAATCAGGACACAACCCCTCCACCCTCTAGTGGTATAGAAACGTACAATCAGGACACAACCCCTCCACCCTCTAGTGGTATAGAAACGTACAATCAGGACACAACCCCTCCACCCTCTAGTGGTATAGAAACGTACAATCAGGACACAACCCCTCCACCCTCTAGTGGTATAGAAACGCAGGACACAACCCCTCCACCCTCTAGTGGTATAGAAACGGACAATCTGGACACAACCCCTCCACCCTCTAGTGGTATAGAAACGGACAATCAGGACACAACCCCTCCACCCTCTAGTGGTATAGAAACGTACAATCAGGACACAACCCCTCCACCCTCTAGTGGTATAGAAACGGACAATCAGGACACAACCCCTCCACCCTCTAGTGGTATAGAAACGGACAATCAGGACACAACCCCTCCACCCTCTAGTGGTATAGAAACGTACAATCAGGACACAACCCCTCCACCCTCTAGTGCTATAGAAACGTACAATCAGGACACAACCCCTCCACCCTCTAGTGGTATAGAAACGTACAATCAGGACACAACCCCTCCACCCTCTAGTGGTATAGAAACGGACAATCAGGACACAACCCCTCCACCCTCTAGTGGTATAGAAACGTACAATCAGGACACAACCCCTCCACCCTCTAGTGCTATAGAAACGTACAATCAGGACACAACCCCTCCACCCTCTAGTGGTATAGAAACGTACAATCAGGACACAACCCCTCCACCCTCTAGTGGTATAGAAACGGACAATCAGGACACAACCCCTCCACCCTCTAGTGGTATAGAAACGGACAATCAGGACACAACCCCTCCACCCTCTAGTGGTATAGAAACGGACAATCTTAGGTACATGGGAACTGCTGTCTCTCTATGGATGATCTTCTATCAGGACACAACCCCTCCACCCTCTAGTGGTATAGAAACGGACAATCAGGACACAACCACTCCACCCTCTAGTGGTATAGAAACGGACAATCAGGACACAACCCCTCCACCCTCTAGTGGTATAGAAACGGACAATCAGGACACAACCCCTCCACCCTCTAGTGGTATAGAAACGGACAATCAGGACACAACCCCTCCACCCTCTAGTGGTATAGAAACGGACAATCAGGACACAACCCCTCCACCCTCTAGTGGTATAGAAACGTACAATCAGGACACAACCCCTCCACCCTCTAGTGGTATAGAAACGGACAATCAGGACACAACCCCTCCACCCTCTAGTGGTATAGAAACGGACAATCAGGACACAACCCCTCCACCCTCTAGTGGTATAGAAACGTACAATCAGGACACAACCCCTCCACCCTCTAGTGGTATAGAAACGGACAATCAGGACACAACCCCTCCACCCTCTAGTGGTATAGAAACGGACAATCAGGACACAACCCCTCCACCCTCTAGTGGTATAGAAACGTACAATCAGGACACAACCACTCCACCCTCTAGTGGTATAGAAACGGACAATCAGGACACAACCCCTCCACCCTCTAGTGGTATAGAAACGGACAATCAGGACACAACCCCTCCACCCTCTAGTGGTATAGAAACGGACAATCAGGACACAACCCCTCCACCCTCTAGTGGTATAGAAACGGACAATCAGGACACAACCCCTCCACCCTCTAGTGGTATAGAAACGTACAATCAGGACACAACCCCTCCACCCTCTAGTGGTATAGAAACGGACAATCAGGACACAACCCCTCCACCCTCTAGTGGTATAGAAACGGACAATCAGGACACAACCCCTCCACCCTCTAGTGGTATAGAAACGTACAATCAGGACACAACCCCTCCACCCTCTAGTGGTATAGAAACGGACAATCAGGACACAACCCCTCCACCCTCTAGTGGTATAGAAACGGACAATCAGGACACAACCCCTCCACCCTCTAGTGGTATAGAAACGTACAATCAGGACACAACCCCTCCACCCTCTAGTGGTATAGAAACGGACAATCAGGACACAACCCCTCCACCCTCTAGTGGTATAGAAACGGACAATCAGGACACAACCCCTCCACCCTCTAGTGGTATAGAAACGGACAATCAGGACACAACCCCTCCACCCTCTAGTGGTATAGAAACGGACAATCAGGACACAACCCCTCCACCCTCTAGTGGTATAGAAACGGACAATCAGGACACAACCCATCCACCCTCTAGTGGTATAGAAACGTACAATCAGGACACAACCCCTCCACCCTCTAGTGGTATAGAAACGTACAATCAGGACACAACCCCTCCACCCTCTAGTGGTATAGAAACGGACAATCAGGACACAACCCCTCCACCCTCTAGTGGTATAGAAACGGACAATCTTAGGTACATGGGAACTGCTGTCTCTCTATGGATGATCTTCTATCAGGACACAACCCCTCCACCCTCTAGTGGTATAGAAACGGACAATCTTAGGTACATGGGAACTGCTGTCTCTCTATGGATGATCTTCTATCAGGACACAACCCCTCCACCCTCTAGTGGTATAGAAACGTACAATCAGGACACAACCCCTCCACCCTCTAGTGGTATAGAAACGGACAATCAGGACACAACCCCTCCACCCTCTAGTGGTATAGAAACGGACAATCAGGACACAACCCCTCCACCCTCTAGTGGTATAGAAACGGACAATCAGGACACAACCCCTCCACCCTCTAGTGGTATAGAAACGGACAATCAGGACACAACCCCTCCACCCTCTAGTGGTATAGAAACGGACAATCAGGACACAACCCCTCCACCCTCTAGTGGTATAGAAACGGACAATCAGGACACAACCCCTCCACCCTCTAGTGGTATAGAAACGTACAATCAGGACACAACCCCTCCACCCTCTAGTGGTATAGAAACGGACAATCAGGACACAACCCCTCCACCCTCTAGTGGTATAGAAACGGACAATCAGGACACAACCCCTCCCCTCTAGTGGTATAGAAACGGACAATCAGGACACAACCCCTCCACCCTCTAGTGGTATAGAAACGTACAATCAGGACACAACCCCTCCACCCTCTAGTGGTATAGAAACGGACAATCAGGACACAACCCCTCCACCCTCTAGTGGTATAGAAACGGACAATCTTAGGTACATGGGAACTGCTGTCTCTCTATGGATGATCTTCTATCAGGACACAACCCCTCCACCCTCTAGTGGTATAGAAACGTACAATCAGGACACAACCCCTCCACCCTCTAGTGGTATAGAAACGGACAATCAGGACACAACCCCTCCACCCTCTAGTGGTATAGAAACGGACAATCAGGACACAACCCCTCCACCCTCTAGTGGTATAGAAACGGACAATCAGGACACAACCCCTCCACCCTCTAGTGGTATAGAAACGGACAATCAGGACACAACCCCTCCACCCTCTAGTGGTATAGAAACGGACAATCTGGACACAACCCCTCCACCCTCTAGTGGTATAGAAACGGACAATCTGGACACAACCCCTCCACCCTCTAGTGGTATAGAAACGGACAATCAGGACACAACCCCTCCACCCTCTAGTGGTATAGAAACGGACAATCAGGACACAACCCCTCCACCCTCTAGTGGTATAGAAACGTACAATCTTAGGCAAGTACATGGGAACTGCTGTCTCTCTATGGATGATCTTCTATCAGGACACAACCCCTCCACCCTCTAGTGGTATAGAAACGTACAATCTTAGGCAAGTACATGGGAACTGCTGTCTCTCTATGGATGATCTTCTATCAGGACACAACCCCTCCACCCTCTAGTGGTATAGAAACGTACAATCTTAGGCAAGTACATGGGAACTGCTGTCTCTCTATGGATGATCTTCTATCAGGACACAACCCCTCCGCCCTCTAGTGGTATAGAAACGTACAATCTTAGGCAAGTACATGGGAACTGCTGTCTCTCTATGGATGATCTTCTATCAGGACACAACCCCTCCACCCTCTAGTGGTATAGAAACGGACAATCTTAGGTACATGGGAACTGCTGTCTCTCTATGGATGATCTTCTATCAGGACACAACCCCTCCACCCTCTAGTGGTATAGAAACGGACAATCTTAGGCACATGGGAACTGCTGTCTCTCTATGGATGATCTTCTATCAGGACACAACCCCTCCACCCTCTAGTGGTATAGAAACGGACAATCTTAGGTACATGGGAACTGCTGTCTCTCTATGGATGATCTTCTATCAGGACACAACCCCTCCACCCTCTAGTGGTATAGAAACGGACAATCTTAGGTACATGGGAACTGCTGTCTCTCTATGGATGATCTTCTATCAGGACACAACCCCTCCACCCTCTAGTGGTATAGAAACGGACAATCTTAGGTACATGGGAACTGCTGTCTCTCTATGGATGATCTTCTATCAGGACACAACCCCTCCACCCTCTAGTGGTATAGAAACGGACAATCTTAGGTACATGGGAACTGCTGTCTCTCTATGGATGATCTTCTATCAGGACACAACCCCTCCACCCTCTAGTGGTATAGAAACGGACAATCTTAGGCACATGGGAACTGCTGTCTCTCTATGGATGATCTTCTATCAGGACACAACCCCTCCACCCTCTAGTGGTATAGAAACGGACAATCTTAGGCACATGGGAACTGCTGTCTCTCTATGGATGATCTTCTATCAGGACACAACCCCTCCACCCTCTAGTGGTATAGAAACGTACAATCTTAGGTACATGGGAACTGCTGTCTCTCTATGGATGATCTTCTATCAGGACACAACCCCTCCACCCTCTAGTGGTATAGAAACGGACAATCTTAGGTACATGGGAACTGCTGTCTCTCTATGGATGATCTTCTATCAGGACACAACCCCTCCACCCTCTAGTGGTATAGGAACGGACAATCTTAGGTACATGGGAACTGCTGTCTCTCTATGGATGATCTTCTATCAGGACACAACCCCTCCACCCTCTAGTGGTATAGAAACGTACAATCTTAGGTACATGGGAACTGCTGTCTCTCTATGGATGATCTTCTATCAGGACACAACCCCTCCACCCTCTAGTGGTATAGAAACGAACAATCTTAGGCACATGGGAACTGCTGTCTCTCTATGGATGATCTTCTATCAGGACACAACCCCTCCACCCTCTAGTGGTATAGAAACGGACAATCTTAGGTACATGGGAACTGCTGTCTCTCTATGGATGATCTTCTATCAGGACACAACCCCTCCACCCTCTAGTGGTATAGAAACGGACAATCTTAGGTACATGGGAACTGCTGTCTCTCTATGGATGATCTTCTATCAGGACACAACCCCTCCACCCTCTAGTGGTATAGAAACGGACAATCTTAGGTACATGGGAACTGCTGTCTCTCTATGGATGATCTTCTATCAGGACACAACCCCTCCACCCTCTAGTGGTATAGAAACGTACAATCTTAGGCAAGTACATGGGAACTGCTGTCTCTCTATGGATGATCTTCTATCAGGACACAACCCCTCCACCCTCTAGTGGTATAGAAACGTACAATCTTAGGCAAGTACATGGGAACTGCTGTCTCTCTATGGATGATCTTCTATCAGGACACAACCCCTCCACCCTCTAGTGGTATAGAAACGTACAATCTTAGGCAAGTACATGGGAACTGCTGTCTCTCTATGGATGATCTTCTATCAGGACACAACCCCTCCGCCCTCTAGTGGTATAGAAACGTACAATCTTAGGCAAGTACATGGGAACTGCTGTCTCTCTATGGATGATCTTCTATCAGGACACAACCCCTCCACCCTCTAGTGGTATAGAAACGGACAATCTTAGGCAAGTACATGGGAACTGCTGTCTCTCTATGGATGATCTTCTATCAGGACACAACCCCTCCACCCTCTAGTGGTATAGAAACGTACAATCTTAGGCAAGTACATGGGAACTGCTGTCTCTCTATGGATGATCTTCTATCAGGACACAACCCCTCCACCCTCTAGTGGTATAGAAACGGACAATCTTAGGCAAGTACATGGGAACTGCTGTCTCTCTATGGATGATCTTCTATCAGGACACAACCCCTCCACCCTCTAGTGGTATAGAAACGTACAATCTTAGGCAAGTACATGGGAACTGCTGTCTCTCTATGGATGATCTTCTATCAGGACACAACCCCTCCACCCTCTAGTGGTATAGAAACGTACAATCTTAGGCAAGTACATGGGAACTGCTGTCTCTCTATGGATGATCTTCTATCAGGACACAACCCCTCCACCCTCTAGTGGTATAGAAACGGACAATCTTAGGTACATGGGAACTGCTGTCTCTCTATGGATGATCTTCTATCAGGACACAACCCCTCCACCCTCTAGTGGTATAGATAACTTGGTTTTATGTCTCCGGGGAAGTGCACAAGTACACACACACACATGTACACACACACAAGATAACTTGGTTTTATGTCTCCGGGGAAACAAATGAAGGTAGATTAAAATATAGGTCCTATCAAATTATTATAGATGGAATTGGGTATTATGGGTTGGGGTCAAAATTACCCCAAAACACTAGAATTTTTTAAAAGTCCATATTGATACGAAAACACTAAATAATTAATCTGATTTCTAAGAACACTACAGAACTAGACGTCTTCTGTATCTATGGTCTACACTCTACCAAAACACACACACACACACACACACACACATACACACACCCACACGTACACACATACACAAACACACAAACACAAACATACATGTGTCTGTTACTTGAACTCTGTGAAGCAATTATTTGGGCTGAGTTCTTAGGTGCAGTTCTCTCAGAGGTAACTCTGGGTCTTCCTTTCCTTTGGCGGTCCTCATGAGAGACAGTTTCGTCACCACAGTTTCATCATCATTTTTGCGACTGCACTTGAAGAAACTTTCAAAGATCTTGACATTTTCCGTATTGACGGACCTTCATGTTTTAAAGTAATGATGGACTGTTGTTTCACTTTGGTTATTTGAGCTGTTCTTGCCATAATATGGACTTGGTCTTTTACCAAATAGGGCTTTCTTCTGTATACCACCCCTACCTTGTCACAACAAAACAGATTGGCTCAAACCCATTAAGAAGGAAAGGAATTTCATAAATTAACTTTTAACAAGGCACACCTGTTAATTGAAATGCATTCCAGGTACCAGGCTGATAATGTAGAACAGGCTGGTTGAGAGAATGCCAAGAGTGTGCAAAGCTGTCATAAAGGCAAAGGGTGGCTGTATAAAATAATATATTTTTTAACATAACGGCTGGAGTGGTGTACATTTTTACATCTAGTAGTCCGACGGACAAATCGGGGTTTAGCGGAAAACCAATGCATGCTACTTGCCCCAATGCATAGTGCCAACTGTAAAGTTTGGTGGAGAAGGAATAATGGTCTGGGGCTTTTTTTAATGATTCGGGCCCCTTAGTTCCAGTTGGTCCCCCCCTTTGGTGCTATAACAGCCTCCACTATTCTGGGAAGGCACCTTAAATCCAGTGAAGGGAACACTTAACACTACAGTTAAAGAATACAATGACATTCTAGATGATTCTGTGCTTCCAACTTTGTGGCAACAGTTCGGGGAAGGCCTTTTCCTGTTTCAGTATGAGAATGCCCCCTTGCACAAAAATTGTGGTCGATATGGAAATGGTTTGTCGAGATTGGTGTGGAAGACCTTGACTGGTCTGCACCGAGCCCTGACCTCAACCCCATCGTACACCGTTGGGATGATTTGGAATGCCGATTGCGAGCCAGTCCTAATTGCCCAACATCATTGCCCAACCTCACTAATGGTCTTGTGACTGAATGGAAGCAAGTTCCGCAGCAATGTTCTAAGATCTAGTGGAAAGCCTTCCCAGAAGAGTGGAGGCTGTTATAGCAACACAAACGGGGGACAAACTCCATATTAATACCCATGATTTTTGAGATTTTCAATGAGCAGGTGGCCACATACTTTTGGCCACATACTAGTGTAGATACAGTGTAAGTCGGAAGTTTACATACACCTTAGCCAAATACATTTGAAATCCGTGTTTCACAATTCCTGACTTTTAATCCGAGTAAAAATTCCCTGTCTTAGGTCAGTTAGGATCACCACTTCATTTTAAGAATGTGAAATGTCAGAATAATAGTAGAGAGAATGATTTATTTCAGCTTTTATTTCTTTCATCAAATTCCCAGTGGGTCAGAAGTTTACATACATTCAATTAGTATTTGGTAGCATTACCTTTCAATTGTTTAACTTGGGTCAAATGTTTTGGGTAGCCTTCCACGAGCTTCCCACAATAAGTTGGGTGAATTTTGGCCCATTCCTCCTGACAGAGCTGGTGTAACTGAGTCAGGTTTGTAGGCCTCCTTGCTCGCACACGCTTTTTCAGTTCTGCCCACAAATGTTCTATAGGATTGAGGTCAGGGCTTTGTGATGGCCACTCCAATACCTTGACTTTGTTGTCCTTAAGCCATTTTGCCACAACTTTGGAAGTATGCTTGGGGTCATTGTCCATTTGGAAGACCCATTTGCGACCAAGCTTTAACTTCCTGACTGATGTCTTGAGATGTTGCTTCAATATATCCACAGAATTTTCCTGCCTCATGATGCCATCTATTTTGTGAAGTGCACCAGTCCCTCCTGCAGCAAAGCACCCCCACAACACGATGCTGCCACCCCCGTACTTCACGGTTGGGATGGTGTTCTTTGGCTTGAAAGCCTCCCCCTTTTTCCTTCAAACATAACGATGGTCATTATGGCCAAATAGTTATATTTTTATTTCATCAGACCAGAGGACATTTCTCCAAAAAGTACGTTTTGGCAAGTCCTAACCGACTTGCCAAAACTATAGTTTGTTAACAAGAAATTTGTGGAGTGGTTGGAAAATGAGATTTAATGACTCAGTGTAATTAAACTTCCGACTTCAACTGTAGACAGACAGACAGACAGCCAGACAGACGTTTTTCCCATGCCAATAAAGCCCCTTCGATTTGAACTGAATTGAGAGAGAGCGAGAGAGCGAGAGAGCGAGAGAGCGAGAGACACAGAGACACAGAGACACAGAGACACAGAGACACAGACACAGACAGAGACAGAGACACAGACAGAGACACAGACACAGACACAGACACAGACACAGACACAGACACAGACAGAGACAGAGACAGAGAGACACAGACACAGAGACAGAGAGACACCGACACAGAGAGACACAGACACAGACAGAGACACAGAGACAGACACAGAGAGACACAGACACAGAGACAGAGACACAGACAGACAGACAGACAGACAGACAGACAGACAGACAGACAGACAGACAGACAGACAGACAGACAGACAGACAGACAGACAGACAGACATCGCAGCAAAATCACAATCTACTAGAATACAAAAATACAAAAAAACTGTTTCTCTGTCACTCTCTCTCTCTGTCTCACACTCTGATACTCAATCATGACGCATCGACTCCGAACAAACTGCATGCTGCTAAGAAATGCTACATATGCAAGTAGGCAAGTGGAGAAAAATACAAAAAACTATGGGCCAACAACAAATCCAATCCCTTCTAGACAACTTCCTGGACAAAATGTTTCCCTGCAATAGTGAAGGTGTAAACTTAGCAGTTGGAAGCCTAAATAGTATATTTGACCTATCAGCTAACGTATCGATTTTAAATTCAAGCAGAAAACCTGAGGGGAAAAATCACAGATATTATAGGCCCCCCTTTTGAGTTTTTTAGGAACCATTATTTATTTACAGAAAACAGGACCGGAAAAAGAGCTGCAGGGGAGAAGAATGTGTCTATTTGAAAGCTAGAAAAAAAAATGACTAGCTCGCTACAGGTTTTATTTTTTCAAAGTAGCAAAGTAGGATTTTAGAAAAAGTTGGAAATCCCTGCACTATAGTCTGTAAAGATTAGGCCTTCTCTGAGGTGTCTGGACAGACGGACACAGAGCCAGGTAGTAGGATATGATGTAGAACAGAGAGATAAGGCTACTGCCCGGAGCAATTCCCGTACCAGGCCGTGATCAAGATGCTCTCAATGGTATTTGGAGAGGACATGGGGCAGCATGCCGAATCTCTTCAGCCGTCATAGGAAGCGGAGACGCTGTTGCGCCCTCTTGACAAGAGTGGTGTGTCCATGAGTCTGTCTCTGTTTGCTTGTCTGAGTTTCTCCCGTTTCTCCTGACTCCTCATGGATGTCTAGGAGACCAAGTGTTCAGTCTTCTCTACTACTTATCTACTACTCTTAAACACGGACTATGATAAGTCTCTAGATTCAGATGCACGTGACATTATTTAACATAGGGGAGAGTGGGGTATGTTGAGTCGGTGTTTAACATAGGGGAGAGTGGGGTAAGTTGAGTCAGTGTTTAACGTGGGGTAAGTTGAGTCGGTGTTTAACATAGGGGAGAGTGGGGTAAGTTGAGTCAGTGTTTAACATAGGGGAGAGTGGGGTAAGTTGAGTCAGTGTTTAACATAGGGGAGAGTGGGGTATGTTGAGTCGGTGTTTAACATAGGGGAGAGTGGGGTAAGTTGAGTCAGTGTTTAACATAGGGGAGAGTGGGGTAAGTTGAGTCAGTGTTTAACATAGGGGAGGTTGGGGTAAGTTGAGTCAGTGTTTAACATAGGGGAGAGTGGGGTAAGTTGAGTCAGTGTTTAACATAGGGGAGAGTGGGGTAAGTTGAGTCAGTGTTTAACATAGGGGAGAGTGGGGTATGTTGAGTCAGTGTTTAACGTGGGGTAAGTTGAGTCAGTGTTTAACATAGGGGAGAGTGGGGTAAGTTGAGTCAGTGTTTAACATAGGGGAGAGTGGGGTAAGTTGAGTCAGTGTTTAACATAGGGGAGGTTGGGGTAAGTTGAGTCAGTGTTTAACATAGGGGAGAGTGGGGTAAGTTGAGTCAGTGTTTAACATAGGGGAGAGTGGGGTAAGTTGAGTCAGTGTTTAACATAGGGGAGGTTGGGGTAAGTTGAGTCAGTGTTTAACATAGGGGAGAGTGGGGTAAGTTGAGTCAGTGTTTAACATAGGGGAGGTTGGGGTAAGTTGAGTCAGTGTTTAACATAGGGGAGAGTGGGGTATGTTGAGTCAGTGTTTAACATAGGGGAGAGTGGGGTAAGTTGAGCCGGTGTTTAACATAGGGGAGAGTGGGGTATGTTGAGTCAGTGTTTAACATAGGGGAGAGTGGGGTAAGTTGAGTCAGTGTTTAACATAGGGGAGAGTGGGGTAAGTTGAGTCAGTGTTTAACATAGGGGAGAGTGGGGTAAGTTGAGTCAGTGTTTAACATAGGGGAGAGTGGGGTAAGTTGAGTCAGTGTTTAACATAGGGGAGAGTGGGGTAAGTTGAGTCAGTGTTTAACATAGGGGAGAGTGGGGTAAGTTGAGCCGGTGTTTAACATAGGGGAGAGTGGGGTAAGTTGAGTCAGTGTTTAACATAGGGGAGAGTGGGGTAAGTTGAGTCAGTGTTTAACATAGGGGAGAGTGGGGTATGTTGAGTCAGTGTTTAACATAGGGGAGAGTGGGGTATGTTGAGTCAGTGTTTAACATAGGGGAGAGTGGGGTATGTTGAGTCAGTGTTTAACATAGGGGAGAGTGGGGTATGTTGAGTCAGTGTTTAACATAGGGGAGAGTGGGGTATGTTGAGTCAGTGTTTAACATAGGGGAGAGTGGGGTATGTTGAGTCAGTGTTTAATATAGGGGAGAGTGGGGTAAGTTGAGTCAGTGTTTAATATAGGGGAGAGTGGGGTAAGTTGAGTCAGTGTTTAACATAGGGGAGAGTGGGGTAAGTTGAGTCAGTGTTTAATATAGGGGAGAGTGGGGTAAGTTGAGTCTGTGTTTAACATAGGGGAGAGTGGGGTAAGTTGAGTCAGTGTTTAACATACCAGTCCCCCAGGCCTCAGAGCCTCACCAGTCCCACAGGCCTCAGAGCCTCACCATGTAACCAGGCCTCAGAGCCTCACCAGTCCAACAGGCCTCAGAGCCTCACCAGTCCCACAGGCCTCAGAGCCTCGCCAGTCCCACAGGCCTCAGAGCCTCACCAGTCACCAGGCCTCAGAGCCTCACCAGTCCCCCAGGCCTCAGAGCCTCACCAGTCCCACAGGCCTCAGAGCCTCACCAGTCACCAGGCCTCAGAGCCTCACCAGTCCCACAGGCCTCAGAGCCTCACCAGTCACCAGGCCTCAGAGCCTCACCAGTCCCACAGGCCTCAGAGCCTCACCAGTCCCACAGGCCTCAGAGCCTCGCCAGTCCCACAGGCCTCAGAGCCTCACCAGTCACCAGGCCTCAGAGCCTCACCAGTCCCCCAGGCCTCAGAGCCTCACCAGTCCCACAGGCCTCAGAGCCTCACCAGTCACCAGGCCTCAGAGCCTCACCAGTCCCACAGGCCTCAGAGCCTCACCAGTCCCACAGGCCTCAGAGCCTCGCCAGTCCCACAGGCCTCAGAGCCTCACCAGTCACCAGGCCTCAGAGCCTCACCAGTCCCCCAGGCCTCAGAGCCTCACCAGTCCCACAGGCCTCAGAGCCTCACCAGTCACCAGGCCTCAGAGCCTCACCAGTCCCACAGGCCTCAGAGCCTCACCAGTCCCACAGGCCTCAGAGCCTCGCCAGTCCCACAGGCCTCAGAGCCTCACCAGTCACCAGGCCTCAGAGCCTCACCAGTCCCACAGGCCTCAGATCCTCACCAGTCCCACAGGCCTCAGAGCCTCACCAGTCCCCCAGGCCTCAGAGCCTCACCAGTCCCACAGGCCTCAGAGCCTCACCAGTCCCACAGGCCGCAGAGCCTCACCAGTCCCACAGGCCTCAGAGCCTCACCAGTCCCACAGGCCTCAGAGCCTCACCAGTCCCACAGGACCCTGGTCCTATACAGTCACTATGGACCCTGGTCATATACAGTCACTATGGACCCTGGTCATATACAGTCACTATGGACCCTGGTCATATACAGTCACTATGGACCCTGGTCCTATACAGTCCCTATGGGCCCTGGTCCTATACAGTCCCTATGGGCCCTGGTCCTATACAGTCTCTATGGAACCTGGTCCTATACAGTCCCTATGGACCCTGGTCCTATACAGTCCCTATGGGCCCTGGTCCTATACAGTCACTATGGACCCTGGTCCTATACAGTCCCTATGGACCCTGGTCCTATACAGTCTCTATGGACCCTGGTCCTATACAGTCACTATGGGCCCTGGTCCTATACAGTCCCTATGGGCCCTGGTCCTATACAGTCCCTATGGACCCTGGTCCTACACAGTCACTATGGACCCTGGTCCTATACAGTCACTATGGGCCCTGGTCCTATACAGTCCCTATGGGCCCTGGTACTATACAGTCACTATGGACCCTGGTCCTATACAGTCACTATGGACCCTGGTCCTATACAGTCACTATGGACCCTGGTCCTATACAGTCACTATGGACCCTGGTCCTATACAGTCACTATGGACCCTGGTCCTATACAGTCCCTATGGACCCTGGTCCTATACAGTCACTATGGGCCCTGGTCCTATACAGTCACTATGGGCCCTGGTCCTATACAGTCACTATGGACCCTGGTCCTATACAGTCACTATGGACCCTGGTCCTATACAGTCACTATGGACCCTGGTCATGTACAGTCACTATGGGCCCTGGTCCTATACAGTCCCTATGGACCCTGGTCATATACAGTCTCTATGGACCCTGGTCCTATACAGTCCCTATGGACCCTGGTCCTATACAGTCCATATGGGCCCTGGTCCTATACAGTCTCTATGGACCCTGGTCCTATACAGTCACTATGGGCCCTGGTCCTATACAGTCTCTATGGACCCTGGTCCTATACAGTCACTATGGGCCCTGGTCCTATACAGTCCATATGGGCCCTGGTCCTATACAGTCACTATGGGCCCTGGTCCTATACAGTCACTATGGGCCCTGGTCCTATACAGTCTCTATGGACCCTGGTCCTATACAGTCACTATGGGCCCTGGTCCTATACAGTCACTATGGACCCTGGTCCTATACAGTCCCTATGGACCCTGGTCCTATACAGTCACTATGGGCCCTGGTCCTATACAGTCACTATGGACCCTGGTCCTATACAGTCCCTATGGACCCTGGTCCTATACAGTGCCTATGGGCCCTGGTCAACAGTAGTCACTGGAAAGACAATAGTTTGCCATTTGGGATGTAGAGTATAGTTTCTTGCTGATTCTCCAGGTAGGTTTGTTTCTTAATGAGCCCCCCAGTGTTGACCCCTCCTCGTATCTTTCAGGGCCCTGCAGAGTTCCCTCTTACTTTTTACGGCCGACCACTTTAGTTGCATACGGTTCAATTATTCGGCTGATCAACACTCATCCTGAGAATGCTAGCTACACTGCACAAGCCAACCACCCCTGAATACATTACACACACACACACACACACACACACACACACACACACACACACACACACACACACACACACACACACACACACACACACACACACACACACACACACACCCCTTCCCCCTATAGATCTCCTTCTGGCTGATTCCAGGAGGAGAAAACTCATGTAAATGTGAAGGACTGCCTCCTGTGGAGTGTAGAATTCCCAGGTGGAATCATTCTGCCCTGGAATTCACATTTGTCAAGTTTCGCTCTAAAGCTCTGACAAAGGCCTTGATGCCGATACGTAAAGCTCAATAAAGAGCAGCGATACAAGAGCAGTGAGCAGATTTCTTCGTTTTTTTCTCAAGTTTCACTCTGAAACAGTACACAACGCCTATCAAAGACAGAACAGAGAGTACGTTGAGGATGATTTGGCAGATAGAAGTGTAGAGGAGAGGAGGAGATGAAACACAAAGTTACAAGAGGGCCCCCTCTCCTCTTCGTAAGTCAAAAGGAGGAAAGACGACAGCAATCTCCCGTGTCTCGAAAGTTGACATTTGATGAGCCTTTGCTGAGTTAAGAGATTGTATTCTTCTGGATGACGGCTCCCTGAGGTTTGGAATCATGTTTGTTGGCTAGATCCCGATTCTGCAGCATTAATTAACTCAATAGGAAAAGGGCTTCCAATCTTCCAATCTGAACCACAGGCAATGTTTCCTCACTATTCCCTTCTTTCCTCTCTGTTCCCTTTGACAAAGGAATATGAGAGGACAACAGAAATGTTCAGCGCCTCGAGGCAGAAAGAAACCCACGTTCAGAAAACATGTCAATTATCCAAATGAGAAGAACTGTTTACAGCTTTCATGTTGAACTGGAAGCTTCCACCATCTTCAGTTCTACAAGATCCATCCTCCTCCTTCTCCTCCTCCTCCATCCTCCTCCTCCTCCAACTCCTCCTCCTCCATCCTACTCCATCCTCCTCCTCCATCCTCCATCATCATCCTTCTCCTCTTCCTCCATCTTCCTCCTCCTCCTCCTCCATTCTCCTCCTCCTCAATTCTCCTCCTCTTCCTCGTCAATCCTCCTCCTCCGCCTCCTCGTCAAACCTCCTCCTCCAACCTCCTCCATCCTCATCCTCCTCCTCCCCCTCCTCCTCCTCCTCATCCTCCTCCTCCACCTTCTCCACCTCCATCCTCCATCCTCCTTCTCCTCCATCCTCCTCCTCCTCCATCCTCCTCCTCCTCCATCCTCCATCCTCCTCCTCCGACCTCCTCCTCCGTCCTCCTCCTCCACCTCCATCCTCCATCCTCATCCTCCTCCATCCTCCTTCTCCTCCATCCTCCTCCTCCTCCATCCTCCATCCTCATCCTCCTCCATCCTCCTTCTCCTCCATCCTCCTCCTCCACCTCCTCCTCAAACCTCCTCCTCCAACCTCCTCCATCCTCCTCCTCCCCCTCCTCCTCCTCCTCATCCTCCTCCTCCACCTCCATCCTCCATCCTCATCCTCCTCCATCCTCCTCCTCCATCCTCCTTCTCCTCCATCCTCCTCCTCTTCCATCCTCCATCCTCCTTCTTCTCCATCATCCTCCATCCTCCATCCTCCTTCTATCTTCTATCTTCCCTTGTTCATTTCCTTTTCCTTTGATATTAGTTATTGGAGTGTATTAATTTTCTTCCAGGTAAATTCCAACGGCGACGGCAGCAGGCTTCTCAGTGTCTGAGTCTGGCACCTCTTAAAGGTCAGCTCCACGTGACAGGGTGTGTGTGTGTCTGCTGTGTGTGTGTGTGTATGTCTGCTGTATGTGCGTGTGTGTGTGTGTGTGT
>NW_024059086.1:22500-57500 GCF_016432855.1 Salvelinus namaycush | reverse complement strand
CTATAATGTGTCTGTAGGGAGGGTGTTTCTGTCTCTATAATGTGTCTGTAGGGAGGGTGTTGCTGTCTCTATAATGTGTCTGTAGGGAGGGTGTTGCTGTCTCTATAATGTGTCTGTAGGGAGGGTGTTGCTGTCTCCTCTATAATGTGTCTGTAGGGAGGGTGTTGCTGTCTCTATAATGTGTCTGTAGGGAGGGTGTTGCTGTCTCCTCTATAATGTGTCTGTAGGGAGGGTGTTGCTGTCTCTATAATGTGTCTGTAGGGAGGGTGTTGCTGTCTCTATAATGTGTCTGTAGGGAGGGTGTTGCACTATGACCCTATAAAGTAGTGCACTATGGGCCCTGGTAAAGTAGTGCACTATGATCCTATGGGCCCTGGTAAAGTAGTGCACTATGATCCTATGGGCCCTGGAAAAGTAGTGCACTATGGGCCCTGGTAAAGTAGTGCACTATGATCATATGGGCCCTGGTAAAGTAATGCACTATGATCATATGGGCCCTGGTAAAGTAGTGCACTATGATCCTATGGGCCCTGGTAAAGTAGTGCACTACGATCCTATGGGCCCTGGTAAAGTAATGCACTATGATCCTATGGGCCCTGGTAAAGTAGTGCACTATGATCCTATGGGCCCTGGTAAAGTAGTGCACTATGATCCTATGGGCCCTGGTAAAGTAGTGCACTATGATCCTATGGGCCCTGGTAAAGTAGTGCACTATGGGCCCTGGTAAAGTAGTGCACTATGATCCTATGGGCCCTGGTAAAGTAATGCACTATGATCCTATGGGCCCTGGTAAAGTAGTGCACTATGATCCTATGGGCCCTGGTAAAGTAGTGCACTATGATCCTATGGGCCCTGGTAAAGTAGTGCACTATGATCCTATGGGCCCTGGTATAGTAGTGCACCATAATCCTATGGGCCCTGGTAAAGTAGTGCACTATGGGCCCTGGTAAAGTAGTGCACTATGATCCTACAGGCCCTGGTAAAGTAGTGCACTATGGGCCCTGGTAAAGTAGTGTACTATGACCCTATGGGCCCTGGTAAAGTAGTGCACTATGATCCTATGGGCCCTGGTAAAGTAGTGCACTATGATCCTACAGGCCCTGGTAAAGTAGTGCACTATGATCCTACAGGCCCTGGTAAAGTAGTGCACTATGGGCCCTGGTAAAGTAGTGTACTATGACCCTATGGGCCCTGGTAAAGTAGTGCACTATGATCCTATGGGCCCTGGTAAAGTAGTGCACTATGATCCTACAGGCCCTGGTAAAGTAGTGCACTATGATCCTACAGGCCCTGGTAAAGTAGTGCACTATGATCCTACAGGCCCTGGTAAAGTAGTGAACTATGATCCTATGGGCCCTGGTAAAGTAGTGCACTATGATCCTACAGGCCCTGGTAAAGTAGTGCACTATGATCCTATGGGCCCTGGTAAAGTAGTGCACTATGATCCTATGGGCCCTGGTAAAGTAGTGCACTATGATCCTATGGGCCCTGGTAAAGTAGTGCACTATGGGCCCTGGTAAAGTAGTGCACTATGGGCCCTGGTAAAGTAGTGCACTATGATCCTATGGGCCCTGGTAAAGTAGTGCACTATGGGCCCTGGTAAAGTAGTGCACTATGGGCCCTGGTAAAGTAGTGCACTATGATCATATGGGCCCTGGTAAAGTAGTGCACTATGATCATATGGGCCCTGGTAAAGTAGTGCACTATGATCCTATGGGCCCTGGTAAAGTAGTGCACTATGATCCTATGGGCCCTGGTAAAGTAGTGCACTATGATCCTACAGGCCCTGGTAAAGTAGTGCACTATGATCCTATGGGCCCTGGTAAAGTAGTGCACTATGATCCTGTGGCCCCTGGTAAAGTAGTGCACTATGACCCTATGGGCCCTGGTAAAGTAGTGCACTATGATCCTATGGGCCCTGGTAAAGTAGTGCACTATGATCCTATGGGCCCTGGTAAAGTAGTGCACT
This sequence comes from Salvelinus namaycush, assembly GCF_016432855.1. Classification (NCBI taxonomy): domain Eukaryota; kingdom Metazoa; phylum Chordata; class Actinopteri; order Salmoniformes; family Salmonidae; genus Salvelinus; species Salvelinus namaycush. The sequence continues at coordinate 55,531 of NW_024059086.1, read as the reverse complement.
ATGATCCTATGGGCCCTGGTAAAGTAGTGCACTATGATCCTATGGGCCCTGGTAAAGTAGTGCACTATGGGCCCTGGTAAAGTAGTGCACTATGATCCTATGGGCCCTGGTAAAGTGGTGCACTATGATCCTATGGGCCCTGGTAAAGTAGTGCACTATGATCCTATGGGCCCTGGTAAAGTAGTGTACTATGATCCTATGGGCCCTGGTAAAGTAGTGCACTATGATCCTGTGAACCCTGGTAAAGTAGTGCACTATGATCCTATGGGCCCTGGTAAAGTAGTGCACTATGATCCTATGGGCCCTGGTAAAGTAGTGCACTATGATCCTATGGGCCCTGGTAAAGTAGTGCACTATGATCCTGTGAACCCTGGTAAAGTAGTGCACTATGAACCTATGGGCCCTGGTAAAGTAGTGCACTATGATCCTATGGGCCCTGGTAAAGTAGTGCACTATGATCCTATGGGCCCTGGTATAGTAGTGCACTATGATCCTGTGAACCCTGGTAAAGTAGTGCACTATGATCCTATGGGCCCTGGTAAAGTAATGCACTATGATCCTGTGAACCCTGGTAAAGTAGTGCACTATGATCCTATGGGCCCTGGTAAAGTATTGCACTATGATCCTATGGGCCCTGGTAAAGTAGTGCACTATGATCCTATGGGCCCTGGTAAATTAGTGCACTATGATCCTATGGGCCCTGGTAAAGTAGTGCACTATGATCCTGTGGGCCCTGGTAAAGTAGTGCACCATAATCCTGTGGTCTCAGGCTGTGAAGGCTCCATAAGGGTTTGTGGTCCCAGGTAACGGCTGTGAAGGCTCCATAAGGGTTTGTGGTCCCAGGTAACGGCTGTGAAGGCTCCATAAGGGTTTGAGGTCCCAGGTAACGGCTGTGAAGGCTCCATAAGGGTTTGTGGTCCCAGGTAACGGCTGTGAAGGCTCCATAATGGTTTGTGGTCCCAGGTAACGGCTGTGAAGGCTCCATAAGGGTTTGTGGTCCCAGGTAACGGCTGTGAAGGCTCCATAAGGGTTTGTGGTCCCAGGTAACGTCTGTGAAGGCTCCATAAGGGTTTGTGGTCCCAGGTAACGGCTGTGAAGGCTCCATAAGGGTTTGTGGTCCCAGGTAACGGCTGTGAAGGCTCCATAATGGTTTGTGGTCCCAGGTAACGGCTGTGAAGGCTCCATAATGGTTTGTGGTCCCAGGTAACGGCTGTGAAGGCTCCATAAGGGTTTGTGGTCCCAGGTAACGGCTGTGAAGGCTCCATAAGGGTTTGTGGTCCCAGGAAACGGCTGTGAAGGCTCCATAAGGGTTTGTGGTCCCAGGTAACGGCTGTGAAGGCTCCATAAGGGTTTGTGGTCCCAGTTAACGGCTGTGAAGGCTCCATAAGGGTTTGTGGTCCCAGGTAACGGCTGTGAAGGCTCCATAAGGGTTTGTGGTTCCAGGTAACGGCTGTGAAGTCAAGTGATGGCTGACAGACACCTCTCATTCAAATCATCAATCAGACAGACACCTCTAATTGAAATCACCAATCAGACAGACACCTCTAATTGAAATCACCAATCAGACAGACACCTCTAATTGAAATCACCAATCAGACAGACACATCTCATTGAAATCACCAATCAGACAGACACCTCTCATTCAAATCATCAATCAGACAGACACCTCTAATTGAAATCACCAATCAGACAGACACCTCTAATTGAAATCACCAATCAGACAGACTTCTCTAATTCAAATCACCAATCAGACAGACTTCTCTCATTCAAATCATCAATCAGACAGACACCTCTAATTGAAAGCACAAATCAGACAGACACCTCTCATTGAAATCACCAATCAGACAGACACCTCTAATTGAAATCACCAATCAGACAGACACCTCTAATTGAAATCACCAATCAGACAGACTTCTCTAATTCAAATCACCAATCAAACAGACACCTCTCATTGAAATCACCAATCAGACAGACACCTCTCATTGAAATCACCAATCAGACAGACACCTCTCATTCAAACCACCAATCAGACAGACAGCTCTAATTCAAATCACCAATCAGACAGACACCTCTCATTGAAATCACCAATCAGACAGACACATCTCATTCAAATCACCAATCAGACAGACACCTCTCATCCAAATCACCTTGACTGTCCTTTCCGTTGTTTCATATCGAACTAATGTAAATCTCACTGCTGTCTACAAAATGTGATTTTCTGCATGAATGGCCTTAGAATAAATCTCACAGGCAGGTTGGATGCTAGCCTCCTTTACCGCCTCATCCACCTTCACCCTGATTGCTCTGTTCAAAAGAAGTGCCATTTAGGAAGCAGACATTAACTGTCTGAAGAGTCCTGTTGTTTCACATGGAAATAGTAAAGAATCTATCATGTTTGTGTTGTGTGTTGCCCTTGGCGCCCTAGGAAAGCTCCCTGGCTGGTGTGGAGGATACTAGCTTCATCTTCCTCCTGATACACCTTCATCTTCGAATGTGTCTGACACTCTATTTCACCACCTTTATCTAGGACTAGGGAAAAAGGTGCATGGGCCCTGGTCGTAAGGAATCCCCTACATAGGGAAAAGGGTGCGTGGGCCCTGGTCGTAAGGAATCCCCTACATAGGGAATAGGGTGCATGGGCCCTGGTCGTAAGGAATCCCCTACATAGGGAATAGGGTGCATGGGCCCTGGTCAAAAGGAATCCCCTACATAGGGATTAGGGTGCATGGGCCCTGGTCAAATGGAATCCCCTACATAGGGAATAGGGTGCATGGGCCCTGGTCAAATGGAATCCCCTACATAGGGAATAGGGTGCATGGGCCCTGGTCGTAAGGAATCCCCTACATAGGGAATAGGGTGCATGGGCCCTGGTCGTAAGGAATCCCCTACATAGGGAATAGGGTGCATGGGCCCTGGTCGTAAGGAATCCCCTACATAGGGAATAGGATGCATGGGCCCTGGTCGTAAGGAATCCCCTACATAGGGAATAGGGTGCATGGGTCCTGGTCGTAAGGAATCCCCTACATAGGGAATAGGGTGCATGGGCCCTGGTCGTAAGGAATCCCCTACATAGGGAATAGGGTGCATGGGCCCTGGTCGAAAGGAATCCCCTACATAGGGAATAGGGTGCATGGGCCCTGGTCGTAAGGAATCCCCTACATAGGGAATAGGATGCATGGGCCCTGGTCGTAAGGAATCCCCTACATAGGGAATAGGGTGCATGGGCCCTGGTCGTAAGGAATCCCCTACATAGGGAATAGGGTGCATGGGCCCTGGTCGTAAGGAATCCCCTACATAGGGAATAGGATGCATGGGCCCTGGTCGTAAGGAATCCCCTACATAGGGAATAGGATGCATGGGTCCTGGTCGAAAGGAATCCCCTACATAGGGAATAGGGTGCATGGGTCCTGGTTGAAAGGAATCCCCTACATAGGGAATAGGGTGCATGGGCCCTGGTCGTAAGGAATCCCCTACATAGGGAATAGGGTGCATGGGTCCTGGTTGAAAGGAATCCCCTACATAGGAAATAGGGTGCATGGGCCCTGGTCGTAAGGAATCCCCTACATAGGGAATAGGGTGCATGGGCCCTGGTCGAAAGGAATCCCCTACATAGGGAATAGGATGCATGGGCCCTGGTCGTAAGGAATCCCCTACATAGGGAATAGGGTGCATGGGCCCTGGTCGTAAGGAATCCCCTACATAGGGAATAGGGTGCATGGGCCCTGGACAAAAGGAATCCCCTACATAGGGAATAGGATGCATGGGCCCTGGTCGTAAGGAATCCCCTACATAGGGAATAGGGTGCATGGGTCCTGGTTGAAAGGAATCCCCTACATAGGGAATAGGGTGCATGGGCCCTGGTCGTAAGGAATCCCCTACATAGGGAATAGGATGCATGGGCCCTGGTCGTAAGGAATCCCCTACATAGGGAATAGGGTGCATGGGTCCTGGTTGAAAGGAATCCCCTACATAGGGAATAGGGTGCATGGGCCCTGGTCGTAAGGAATCCCCTACATAGGGAATAGGGTGCATGGGCCCTGGTCGTAAGGAATCCCCTACATAGGGAATAGGATGCATGGGCCCTGGTCGTAAGGAATCCCCTACATAGGGAATAGGGTGCACGGGCCCTGGTTTTAGTGCCCTACATTGTGTCTTACGTAGGGAATAGTGTGCCAGCTCAGACTCACCCTGCTGTCCGGTTCGATTTTCCAGGGTCAAAGGTTAACTAGAGGTACTTATTATTAATAAAATATTCTAAGCAAGTCCTGCTCTGAGTCACTTCTTGTTTGTATGTTTACTTATTCGTATTTGTTTTTCCACGGCTACTCTCGTTCCCTTGTCTAAGTGTCACGTTCCTGACCGGTTTTCTGTTATTTTGTATGTGTTTGACGGTCAGGGCGTGAGTTTGGGTGGGTAGTCTATGTTATGTGTTTCTATGTTTGTTAAAGGGTGACCTGATATGGTTCTCAATTAGAGGCAGGTGGTTTTCATTTCCTCTGATTGAGAGCCATATTAAGGTAGGTTGTTTCACATTGATTGTTGTGGGTGGTTGTCTCCTGTGTCTGTGTTTGTCGCGCCACACGGGACTGTTTCGGTTTGTTTGTACGTTCGTTCTTTTGTGTAATCATTTTCCTGTTCGTGAGTTCTTCGTTGTATGTAAGTTCGCATGTCCTGGTCTGTCTACGTCGTTTGTTATTTTGTTAGTTATTCAAGTATAGTTCGTTTTTGTCTTGTTTAAATAAATTCATTATGTCCTATGACAACGCTGCATTTTGGTCGAATCCCTGCTCCTCCTCTTCGGATGAAGAGGAGGAGGAATTCCGTTACACTAAGTTAACATCGCTTTCTTCTTTCGCCCTCATCAGCAGATATGAGCTAAATCGTCCCCTCAGGGAACCAACTAGGCCATGTAGTTAGTGTGTTTGTTACGTCCAAAAAGGCACCCTGTTCCTGTGTTTGTAGGGCAACGTTAAAATCTAAAGCACTTCAAGTGGTGTGTGTTATTAAACCTATAATGTATTTTACATAGTTAGTCTGGTGAATAATGAGCCCCTGGTCTAAAGTAGTGCACTGTGTAGGGAATAGGGTGCCACCCCTGGTCTAAAGTAATGCACTATGTAGGGAATAGGGTGCCATTTGTTCCTTTCTCTTTGGAAATAGAACCTTGTTTCCTTTTATTTATTTTTCTTTTAATTCCAGTTCCTTTTTTAATACAGCTAATAGACTTCCCAAGATACTTAACAGTGTTTTAACGTCAACGTTGAAATCTAAAGCACTTCCCGAGTGGTGTGTGTTATTGAAACCTACACTGTACTTTACATAGTTAATGTGGTGAATAATGAGCCCTGTTGGAATCATCGTGAAGACTTTAATGTAGCACGGCTTTAATTCGAGTTCATTTACATCCCAGGAAATAAAAGGCCATCAAGGATTTTAATGTGGTCCAATACGATACGGATCTCTCCTCCTCGAGCTAGATGAGGTAAATGGGGTTTGGGAATATTGGAGGACAAAATGCTATGTTCCATTATGTACCAATCATTCAATCAATCAATCAATCAATCAAATGTATTTACAAAGCCTGTTTTACTTCAGCCAATGTCACAAAGTGCTACACAGAAACCACTAATAATATACCACTAATACTGCAAACAATGCAGTATACCACTAATACTGCAAACAATGCAGTATACCACTAATACTGCAAACAATGCTGATATACCACTAATACTGCAAACAATGCAGATATACCACTAATACTGCAAACAATGCAGATATACCACTAATACTGCAAACAATGCAGATATACCACTAATACTGCAAACAATGTAGATATACCACTAATACTGCAAACAATGCAGATATACCACTAATACTGCAAACAATGCAGATATACCACTAATACTGCAAACAATGCAGATATACCACTAATACTGCAAACAATGCAGATATACCACTAATACTGCAAACAATGCAGATATACCACAAATACTGCAAACAATGCAGATATACCACTAATACTGCAAACAATGCAGATATACCACTAATACTGCAAACAATGTAGATATACCACTAATACTGCAAACAATGCAGTATACCACTAATACTGCAAACAATGCAGATATACCCCTAATACTGCAAACAATGCAGTATACCACTAATACTGCAAACAATGCAGTATACCACTAATACTGCAAACAATGCAGTATACCACTAATACTGCAAACAATGCAGTATACCACTAATACTGCAAACAATGTTGATATACCACTAATACTACAAACAATGCAGATATACCACTAATACTGCAAACAATGTAGATATACCACTAATACTGCAAACAATGCAGTATACCACTAATACTGCAAACAATGCAGTATACCACTAATACTGCAAACAATGCAGATATACCAATAATACTGCAAACAATGCAGATATACCACTAATACTGCAAACAATGTAGATGTACCACTAATACTGCAAACAATGCAGTATACCACTAATACTGCAAACAATGCAGATATACCACTAATACTGCAAACAATGCCGATATACCACTAATACTGCAAACAATGCAGATATACCACTAATACTGCAAACAATGTAGATATACCACTAATACTGCAAACAATACAGATATACCACTAATACTACAAACAATGCAGATATACCACTAATACTGCAAACAATGCAGATATACCACTAAAACTACAAACAATGCCGATATACCACTAATACTGCAAACAATGCAGATGTACCACTAATACTGCAAACAATGCAGATGTACCACTAATACTGCAAACAATGCAGATATACCACTAATACTGCAAACAATGCAGTATACCACTAATACTGCAAACAATGCAGATATACCGCTAATACTGCAAACAATGCAGATATACCACTAATACTGCAAACAATGCAGATATACCACTAATACTGCAAACAATGTAGATATACCACTAATACTGCAAACAATGCAGATATACCACTAATACTGCAAACAATGCAGATATACCACTAATACTGCAAACAATGCAGATATACCACTAATACTGCAAACAATGCAGTATACCACTAATACTGCAAACAATGCAGATATACCAATAATACTGCAAACAATGCAGATATACCACTAATACTGCAAACAATGTAGATGTACCACTAATACTGCAAACAATGCAGTATACCACTAATACTGCAAACAATGCAGATATACCACTAATACTGCAAACAATTCAGATATACCACTAATACTGCAAACAATGCCGATATACCACTAATACTGCAAACAATGCCGATATACCACTAATACTGCAAACAATGTAGATATACCACTAATACTGCAAACAACGCAGATATACCACTAATACTACAAACAATGCCGATATACCACTAATACTGCAAACAATGCAGATATACCACTAATACTGCAAACAATGCAGATATACCACTAATACTGCAAACAATGCAGATGTACCACTAATACTGCAAACAATGCAGTATACCACTAATACTGCAAACAATGCAGATATACCACTAATACTGCAAACAATGCTGATATACCACTAATGCTGCAAACAATGCAGTCTACCACTAATACTGCAAACAATGCAGATATACCACTAATACTGCAAACAATGCAGATATACCACTAATACTGCAAACAATGCTGATATTCCACTAATACTGCAAACAATGCAGTATACCACTAATACTGCAAACAATGCAGATATACCACTAATACTGCAAACAATGCAGATATACCACTAATACTGCAAACAATGCAGATATACCACTAATACTGCAAACAATGCAGTATACCACTAATACTACAAACAATGTAGATATACCACTAATACTGCAAACAATGTAGATATACCACTAATACTGCAAACACTGTAGATATACCACTAATAATGCAAACAATGCAGTATACCACTAATACTGCAAACAATGCAGATATACCACTAATACTGCAAACAATGCAGATATACCACTAATACTGCAAACAATGTAGATATACCACTAATACTGAAAACAATGCAGATATACCACTAATACTGCAAACAATGCAGTATACCACTAATACTGCAAACAATGCAGTATATCACTAATACTGCAAACAATGCAGATATACCACTAATACTGCAAACAATGTAGATATACCACTAATACTGCAAACAATGCAGTAATACCACTAATACTGCAAACAATGCAGATATACCACTAATACTGCAAACAATGCAGATATACCACTAATACTGCAAACAATGCAGATATACCACTAATACTGCAAACAATGCAGTATACCACGAATACCGCAAACAATGCAGATATACCACTAATACTGCAAACAATGCAGTATACCACTAATACTGCAAACAATGCAGTATACCACTAATACTGCAAACAATGCAGATATACCACTAATACTGCAAACAATGCAGATATACCACTAATACTGCAAACAATGCAGTATACCACTAATACTGCAAACAATGCAGTATACCACTAATACTGCAAACAATGCAGTATACCACTAATACTGCAAACAATGTAGATATACCACTAATACTGCAAACAATGCAGATATACCACTAATACTGCAAACAATGCAGTATACCACTAATACTGCAAACAATGCAGTATACCACTAATACTGCAAACAATGTAGATATACCACTAATACTGCAAACAATGTAGATATACCACTAATACTGCAAACAATGCAGATATACCACTAATACTGCAAACAATGCAGTATACCACTAATACTGCAAACAATGCAGTATACCACTAATACTGCAAACAATGCAGATATACCACTAATACTGCAAACAATGCAGATATACCACTAATACTGCAAACAATGCAGATATACCACTAATACTGCAAACAATGCAGATATACCACTAATACTGCAAACAATGCAGATATACCACTAATACTGCAAACAATGCAGATATACCACTAATACTGCAAACAATGCAGTATACCACTAATACTGCAAACAATGCAGATATACCACTAATACTGCAAACAATGCAGATATACCACTAATACTGCAAACAATGTAGATATACCACTAATACTGCAAACAATGCAGTATACCACTAATACTGCAAACAATGCAGTATACCACTAATACTGCAAACAATGCAGATATACCACTAATACTGCAAACAATGCAGATATACCACTAATACTGCAAACAATGCAGATATACCACTAATACTGCAAACAATGCAGTATACCACTAATACTGCAAACAATGCAGATATACCACTAATACTGCAAACAATGCAGATATACCACTAATACTGCAAACAATGCAGTATACCACTAATACTGCAAACAATGCAGATATACCACTAATACTGCAAACAATGCAGTATACCACTAATACTGCAAACAATGCAGTATACCACTAATACTGCAAACAATGCAGATATACCACTAATACTGCAAACAATGCAGTATACCACTAATACTGCAAACAATGCAGTATACCACTAATACTGCAAACAATGCAGTATACCACTAATACTGCAAACAATGCAGTATACCACTAATACTGCAAACAATGTAGATATACCACTAATACTGCAAACAATGCAGATATACCACTAATACTGCAAACAGTGCAGTATACCACTAATACTGCAAACAATGCAGTATACCACTAATACTGCAAACAATGCAGATATACCACTAATACTGCAAACAATGTAGATATACCACTAATACTGCAAACAATGCAGATATACCACTAATACTGCAAACAATGCAGTATACCACTAATACTGCAAACAATGAAGATATACCACTAATACTGCAAACAATGCAGTATACCACTAATACTGCAAACAATGCAGTATACCACTAATACTGCAAACAACGCAGATATACCACTAATACTGCAAACAATGTAGATATACCACTAATACTGCAAACAATGCAGTATACCACTAATACTGCAAACAATGTAGATATACCACTAATACTGCAAACAATGCAGTATACCACTAATACTGCAAACAATGCAGTATACCACTAATACTGCAAACAATGCAGTATACCACTAATACTGCAAACAATGCAGTATACCACTAATACTGCAAACAATGCAGATATACCACTAATACTGCAAACAATGTAGATATACCACTAATACTGCAAACAATGTAGATATACCACTAATACTGCAAACAATGCAGATATACCACTAATACTGCAAACAATGCAGTATACCACTAATACTGCAAACAATGCAGATATACCACTAATACTGCAAACAATGCAGATATACCCCTAATACTGCAAACAATGCAGATATACCACTAATTTAACTTTAACCATGAGGTTGAAATCTTCGAGCATTTATAAGAGGTACGTTTTAAACCTACTCTGTACTTTCCATAGTTCACGTGATGCATGTACTGTGGAATTATCGTGAAGAGTTTCATTTGGTCTGTAGGCTATGTGGTAAACGGGTTTGGAACAAGATGCTCAACATAATGAATGAGTCCCAAAATGGCACCCTATTCCCTATATAGTGCACTTCTTTTGACCAGGACCTGGTAAACAGCAGTGGACTATATAGGGGATAGGGTGCAATTTGCAGGTGTACGTTGTTCTCTGAAGTACATACCACTAATAAAACATATGGTGTGGGAGGGCGTAGGAGGACTAATTAGCTATATATTCTAGGTTAGACTCTCAGTACAGTAGTACTAACATGGACATGTAAAGCCGGAAATCTTTCTGTGTAGCACTTTGTGACATCGGCTGAAGTAAAATAGGGGCAAAATAGAATAATTACGAATTGAAAGAATTAAGACGTGTTACTGCTATTTAGTAACCACAGAAAAACACTTAAAGATACGTAATTAATTCAAACATAAAAAATAAAAATATTTATATTCATAGAGGTAATTAAAATGTCACTAATTGGATGGAAGACAGTCTTAATGAACATATTTTATTATATTGTAGCAAACTGAAAAAACTATCCTAGACATTAGATTAGAACATGCAAGACGTGACTTAAACCCTGACTTTATGCTACTAATGTATTACTGTAGTTGGAAGGCTGGTCAGTCCAAACTGAAAGTTTATTAAAATTCCACGAATTGTATGAGAATTTTTATAAACATATTTCTTTGAATTTCTTTTAATGTATCCGACTGTTATTTTACTAAGATCCTTCATAGGCCTTTTAGAACCTACAAGAAGACAGGATAATGTGTAACAATGGTCCTCTAGAACCTACAAGAAGACTGGAAGATGTGGTCTATTTATTCTGGAGGCACTGGAAAACCCAAAGAGAAATCTGCTGAATTCAAACGGTTCCAAATCTGGTGGGTTCAGCTTGATAAAGACCCTGGTCGAAGCCAACAGCTTGATAAAGACCCTGGCCGAAGCCAACAGCTTTATAAAGACCCTGGTCGAAGCCGACAGTTTGATAAAGACCCTGGCCGTATCCAACAGCTTGATAAAGACCCTGGCCGAAGCCGACAGCTTGATAAAGACCCTGGCCGAAGCTGACAGCTTGATAAAGACCCTGGCCGAAGCCGACAGTTTGATAAAGACCCTGGCCGTAGCCGACAGCTTGATAAAGACCCTGGCCGTAGCCAACAGCTTGATAAAGACCCTGGCCGTAGCCGACAGCTTGATAAAGACCCTGGCCCGAAGCCACTAGTTTGATAAAGACCCTGGCCGAAGCCGACAGTTTGATAAAGACCCTGGCCGAAGCCGACAGCTTGATAAAGACCCTGGCCGAAGCCGAGAGCTTGATAAAGACCCTGGCCGTAGCAGACAGTTTGATAAAGACCCTGGCCGTAGCCACTAGTTTGATAAAGACCCTGGCCGTAGCCAACAGCTTGATAAAGACCCTGGCCGAAGCCGAGAGCTTGATAAAGACCCTGGTCGAAGCCAACAGCTTGATAAAGACCCTGGCCGAAGCCGACAGCTTGATAAAGACCCTGGCCCGAAGCCACTAGTTTGATAAAGACCCTGGCCGAAGCCGACAGTTTGATAAAGACCCTGGCCGTAGCCGACAGCTTGATAAAGACCCTGGTCGACAGCTTGATAAAGACCCTGGCCGAAGCCGAGAGCTTGATAAAGACCCTGGCCGTAGCCAACAGCTTGATAAAGACCCTGGCCATAGCCGACAGCTTGATAAAGACCCTGGTCGACAGCTTGATAAAGACCCTGGCCGTAGCCAACAGCTTGATAAAGACCCTGGCCGAAGCCGACAGCTTGATAAAGACCCTGGTCGACAGCTTAATAAAGACCCTGGTCGACAGCTTGATAAAGACCCCTTTGAACGTACAGGGCAGGACCTTGTGACTGACTGTCTGTTCACCACTCTAACATGTTACCATCAGGGTCAGTCACTACAGTAGAATAAACCAGAGATTCATTTTATTCTCAAAGCTCACTGATTGTCTGAAGAAGAAAGAAGAAGAAGAAGCAACACAAGCCTCTGGTTGTTTCGAAGGTCATCCCCATGCCTACCAAACAGGGGGAAATGATGTAAATATCCAACGCAAAGACATGATAATGAATATAGCGAGGCTATCTACATTCAGTACACAGGTTGCCATGTAGACTCGTGTGCATACAGAGCATCAGCTACTGCTTTGGAATTGTGAGGAATCACGTTTCCACACATAAGGCAGCTTTCTTCATCACTACCCCTCAGAACGTTCAGAATCAGCTGTGTTCTCTGTTCTATTCTTAGGTTCTAAATTACAACCTGGGACTCACAGGTGAAGAAGGACACTGGTGACAGTTTGTTTTAGATATGAGGTAAACTCCGTGTCTCCGGGTAACATTGTGTTTTAAAATCGCCATGTCTTTGCGTAGGAGGTTTGAGCATAAACGTGAAGGAACAAGGGGGCTACGGTCCGTAATTATTCTAGGAAGGTATTTACATTCAGAAACGCAGTCAAGAAAAGTGGTCAATAAAGAACAGTCCATTGTTGAATATGAGTCGTGGACGTCAGAATAAGAGGAACATTCTCTTTCAGTTGGATGTTTCTACCTCCCATCTCCTTGATGTGGAAGAGGATATAGTTTAGTTGATGGCTTAAAATATCCCCCACATAATTATTCCCTGTACATTGAGATAGATGTAGTATAATGTCATTAGTTAACTTTGTGTTGTCTTCATTTTGGCAATACCAGTATTCAGTAAAGTGACTTCTTCTTGTGCCAGGTTTCCTTTACCATTATAAAACATCAATGTGGGTCTGTAGTAATTTCTGTTGTCTTAAATGGGACTTTTTCTTTTAATCGATGAGAATTGATTCTCCAATGAATTTTTGAGGAGAATGCCAACCCACCCCAAGCTCGCCCAAAACGTTCACTTTCTATCGGGCTCCCGAGTGGGTCAGCGGTCTAAGGCACTGTATCTCAGTGCAAGAGGTGTCACTACAGTCCCTGGTTGAAATCCAGGTTGAATTACATCTGGGCTGTGATTTGGAGTTCCATAGGGCGGTGCACAATTTGCCCAGCATCGTCCGGGTTTGACTGGTGTAGGCAGTCATTGTAAATAAGAATTTGTTCTTAACTGACTTGCTTAGTAAAGGTGAAAAATCATATTGCTGATAGGGGGTTTCTCGTAAAAAGTAGATGTTGGAGTTAATCTTTTTTAAATAAGAAAATAGCTTAATTATTTTGTCTGTCTGAACATTTCAGTTGACATTCCATGTCATACGTGTGTTTGTATCTTAAGTATTACCCACAACACGTAATATTGAGGAGTCTTTACATATGTTTTGTCTCGTTTTGACTCTATTACATTAGGTGTTGACAGTGGTGGGAAAAGTGTCCAAATGTCATACTTGAGTAAAAGTCTAAATGTTATTTGGTTTTAAATATACTTAAGTATCAAAAGTATAAATCATTTCAAATTCCTTATATAAAGCAAACCAGACGGCAACATTTTCTTTTTTCTTTACCGATAGCCAGGGTCGCACTCTAACACTCAGATATCATTTAAAAACAAAGCATTTGTGTTTCGTGAGTCCGACAGATCAGAGGCAGTACGGATAACCAGGGATGTTCTCTTGATAAGTGTGTGAATTGGACCATTTTTCTTCATGCTAAGCACTCAAAATGTAACGAGAACTTGTGGGTGTCAGGGAAAATGTACGGCGTAAAAAGTACATACTTTTCTTTAGGAATGTATTGAAGTAAAGTACAGATACCCCACAAAAAAACTATGTAAGTAGTACTTTCAAGTATTTTTACTCAAGTATGTAACACCACTAGGTGTTGCTACAATGAAAATAGTGTTGATCAATCGTCAAGCTTCTTAGTGGGCATGTATTCACAAAGACATACACATAAATACAAATAAACCCTCATGTTCATCTTTCACCTCCTCCCCTTTTCCCCTTCGATGCTCCACTGCATCAAATCTGTCCTATCCTGTTGCACAGTTGAGAGATTAGGTTCCTCCATAGTAGTAATTCCCTTTAATGCAGTTTATTGGTCAATGTCTCTATGCAATACAAAGAAAATATACAGTATCAGTCAAAAGTTTGGACAGACCTACTAATTCCAGGGGTTTTCTTTATTTTTTACTATTTTCTACATTGTAAAATAATCGTGAAGACATCAAAGTATTAAAGAACACATATGGAATCATGTAGTAACCATAAAAGTTTATTTTATATTTGAGATTCTTCAAAGTAGCCACCTGTCACGCCCTGACCATAGAGAGCCTTTTTATTCTCTATGTTGGTTAGGTCAGGGTGTGACTAGGGTGGGTCATCTAGGTTGTTGTATGTCTATGTTGGCCAGGTATGGTTCCCAATCAGAGGCAGGTGTTTATCGTTGTCTCTGATTGGGGATCATATTTAGGCAGCCATTTTCCCCACGGTGTTTTGTGGGATCTTGTTTGGAGTTAGTGCATGTTGCACCTCTTCAGTTATGGTTCGTTGGTTTTTTAGTTTTTTTTTAGTTTTGTAAGTTTCACGAAATAAAGATGTGGAACTTACACCACCCTTTGCCTTGATGACAACTTTGGACACTCTTGGCATTCTCTCAACCAGCTTCATGAGGTACTCACCTGGAATGCATTTCAATGTATTTATTTTATTTAACCTTTATTTAACTAGGCAAGTCTAGGCCAAACCCTTACCCAGAGGATGCTGGGACAATTGCGCGCCGCCCCATGGGACTCCCAATCACGGCCGGTTGTGATACAGCCTGGAATAGAACCAGGGTCTGTAGTGATGCTGTGTTATGCCTTGTTAAAAGTTGATTTGTGGAGGAGGTGAGGGCCCTCGGAGTGTGGTGTCAGGAAAATAACCTCACACTCAACGTCAACAAAACAAAGGAGATGATTGTGGACTTCAGGAAACAGCAGAGGGAGCAGCTCCCTATCCACATCGACGGGACAGTAGTGGAAAGGGTAGAAAGTTAAGTTCCTCGGCGAACACATCATGGACAAACTGAATTGGTCCACCCACACAGACAGCGTTGTGAAGAATGCGCAGCAGCGCCTCTTCAACCTCAGGAGGCTGAAGAAATTCGGCTTGTCACCAAAAGCACTCACAAACTTCTACAGATGCACAATCGAGAGCATCCTGTCGGGCTGTATCACCGCCTGGTACGGCAACTGCTCCGCCCACAACCGTAAGGCTCTCCAGAGGGTAGTGAGGTCTGCACAACGCATCACCGGGGGCAAACTACCTGCCCTCCAGGACACCTACAGCACCCGATGTCACAGGAAGGCCATAAAGATCATCAAGGACAACAACCACCCGAGCCACTGCCTGTTCACCCCACTATCATCCAGAAGGCGAGGTCAGTACAGGTGCATCAAAGCAGGGACCGAGAGACTGAAAAACAGCTTCTATCTCAAGGCCATCAGACTGTTAAACAGCCACCACTAACATTTAGTGGCCGCTGCCAACATACTGACTCAACTCCAGCTCACTTTAATAATGGAAATTGATCAAAAATGTATCACTAGCCACTTTAAACAATGCCACTTAGTACAGTATAAGCATATACATTATATTATCATCTACTGCATCTTGCCATCTTTATGTAATACATGTATCACTAGCCACTTTAAACTATGCACTTTTATGTTTACATGCCCTACATTACTCATCTCATATGTATATACTGTACTCTATACCATCTACTGCATCTTGCCTATGCCGTTCTGTACCATCACTCATTCATATATCTTTATGTACATATTCTTTATCCCTTTACACTTGTGTGTATAAGGTAGTAGTTGTGGAATTGTTAGGTTAGATTACTTGTTGGTTATTACTGCATTGTCGGAACTAGAAGCACAAGCATTTCGATACACTCGCATTAACATCTGCTAACCATGTGTATGTGACAAATAAAATTTGATTTGATTTTATAGTGTCAGTGTTCACAGTGTTATAGGCTGTATCGTGTTTACAGTGTGACGACCCTCCCACACTGTCTGCCATATTCTCTCTCTGCTCTTGTCCCCTTATTAGGATGTCGGTGGGCGGAGTTGGGAGGGTCGTCAGCTACATGGGAAACACCTGGGCCCGGGTGTGTCCCAGGATAAATAGACCTCTTCCACATTCATTGACTCTCTCCATTCAGGCAGATTTTGGTTGTGGCTATTTGGTTTGTTTGTGTTGGCACCCTTCAACACCCCTAATTATCATATGTATACACGCAACCACTCACCTACACTACTGACTACACACACACACACCATTGTTAATTGTATTTACTTTACTTCAGTTAATAAATATATTTTGTTATTCTTTATCTCCATGTTGTCTCCCTTTTGTTACGGGCTTTGAGCCGGTTTGTGACAAGTGGGGGCTCATCCGGGATTTTGAACGTATTGTGTTTGGGAGAACGTGGAGTTAATGTTACATTTTGTAGGTGCTTTGTTTGCATATTTAGTTAGTTTGTTTGAGTTTAATAGGCCCAGTATTGGTTGCCTTGAGTGGTTTGGTTTGTCTACTGTGTTGGAGAGAGTACATTGGTTAGTTTCCAGGTCCCTGCCTAGCCTGGAAACTCTTGCTCTACTCGCTGTTGGGACATCGGTCTGAGGAGGTGAGTACAATCGGCTGTGTACCTCAGTGGGAGATTTGGATAGGGTAGTGAGACTTGCTACCTGCCTTTTTCCCCTGATAGGCTTAGCGACGTGTTTCATTTTAGAATATTTTGGGCATGGATGATGTTTGTTATTTTTGTGTGGTGTCTGTGGACTGAGCAGTGGCATCTTCCAGCGTGCTTATTTCCTTTCCTGCTACAGTGTGTAAATACCCACCGCAAATCCGCACGAAGACTAGGGTTGAGTTATTGTAGGTTTTGGGGAAGCTCCGTTTCTAATCTCTTTTCTGTGGTGCCCAGTGTGATTGTCATTTTTCTGTTTGTGGTCTGGTGTGCTCAGTAGATGGGAAGAGCGAGAAATATATATATATATATATTTTTTTTTCTTGTGGCTTACGTAGACGATTTAATTCGCAGTCCATCAGCGGAACTGTTAGAATTATGTCCTAAAGAACAGCTCTTGAAAGTTGCTGAACACTACAAGGTTGAAATGAGTGATAAACGTCTGAAGAATTCTATTCAGTTATTATTGAAGGCCAATCTGATGGAGAGTGGTATTCTTGAAGTTACTGGGGCAGCCTCTGCTGAGGACTCGCCGTCTTCCCGATACGTTACAATGACCGCTCCATCAATTAGTCCTAGTAGTCTTCTTTTTGAACAGCAGAAAGAACTGCTTCTGTTACAGCTAGAGCACGATCGTGAGAAGATAGAGCACGATCGTGTAAAATATGAAAAGGAATTGGCATTTAAACAGGATATGGAGCATGCTACAACAAGAGCGTCTAGAACTGGTTAGGGAAGGAAAGCTCTCAGGGGAGAGTTTGCTCTGGCAAGGTGACCCAGATGTACCTAGGGGTCGTTCCTCTTTTGGTCGTGCCCCGGACACATTTGATGTTGTTGAACTCACAGTTGTTGCCTAAATTATTATTATTATTATTATTTTTTTTTTTAATTTTATCCCCTTTTCTCCCCAATTTTCGTGGTATCCAATCGCTAGTAATTACTATCTTGTCTCATTGCTACAACTCCCGTACGGGCTCGGGAGAGACGAAGGTCGAAAGCCATGCGTCCTCCGAAGCACAACCCAACCAAGCCGCACTGCTTCTTTAACACAGCGCGCCTCCAACCCGGAAGCCAGCCGCACCAATGTGTCGGAGGAAACACCGTGCACCTGGCCCCCTTGGTTAGCGCGCACTGCGCCCGGCCCGCCACAGGAGTCGCTGGAGCGCGATGAGACAAGGATATCCCTACCGGCCAAACCCTCCCTAACCCGGACGACGCTAGCCCAATTGTGCGTCGCCCCACGGACCTCCCGGTCGCGGCCGGCTGCGACAGAGCCTGGGCGCGAACCCAGAGACTCTGGTGGCGCAGTTAGCACTGCGATGCAGTGCCCTAGACCACTGCGCCACCCGGGAGGCCCTTGCCTAAATTTAATGAAAAGGACCCTGAGACATTCTTTTCTTTGTTTGAGCGTGTTGCTGACGCCAGGAGTAGGCCTGATTCCTCGCTCACAGCACTTTAATGTTGCAGTGTGTGCTGACTGGTAAAGCGCAGGAAGCATAATCAGCTCTTAGTGTAGCCGACAGTGTCAGTTATAAGGTTAAAATAGCTGTGTTACAGATTTACGAATTGGTTCCTGAGGATTACCGCCAACGATTTAGAACTTTAAAAAGGGATGATAAACAGACTCATGTTGAGTTTGCGTGATAATTATCTTCACAGTTTAATCGCTGGTGTTCCGCCTCTGCAGTTATGACTTTCCAAGGGCTGTGTGATCTGATTATTTTAGAGCAATTTAAGGACAGAATCCCTGATCGTATAGCCACGTACATTAACGAACCAAAAGTAAAGACTGTCGCTGAAGCTGCGGTTTTGGCGGACGAATATGTTTTGACTCACAAAAGTGTCTTTGCAGAGCCCCGTATTCGGAGTGAGTGGGGGCGTTCGGAGAAATTTGGGCCTCGCTCACCGAGGTACTTTGGTTCACGGGCAGAGTTCCATTCAACTAGGCTTGA
Source organism: Salvelinus namaycush (assembly GCF_016432855.1). Taxonomy (NCBI): domain Eukaryota; kingdom Metazoa; phylum Chordata; class Actinopteri; order Salmoniformes; family Salmonidae; genus Salvelinus; species Salvelinus namaycush. Next base: position 36,434 of record NW_024059086.1, on the reverse strand, counting down.
GCCTGACTCCCGTAGTAAAGCTAACTTTGGTCAAGAATGTCATTACTGTCAAGGTTCAGGTCATTGGGAAAATGAATGTCCGTTTCTCAGCGCAAAGGGTAAATTCAGTACGTGTGATTACGTTAAATCTAAGCCTACGGCGTTAGCGGCGCCTGTTCCACATCAGTTCACTCATGACACATGGTCTCAGGTCCAGGCGCAGGTGAAAGTCCATATTCACCCAGACTATTTACCTTTCATTACGGAGGGTTTTGTGTCTGTTAGGAAGTAAGGATTTAGTGCCAGTGGAGATCTTGAGAGACACAGGTGCCTCCGAATCGTTTGTGTTGGAGTCTGTGTTACCCTTTTCTGCTGAGACTGATTCGGGGAATAGTGTTCTAATTAGGGGAATAGGTTTGAACACTCTTTCAGTTCCATTGCATAAACTGATGTTGGATTGTGGGCTGGTAAAAGGTGAGGTTGTTGTGGGGGTGCGTCCTTCGTTGCCTATTGAGGGTATCGACGTTATCCTCGGGAATAACTTGGCTGGTGAGCGGGTGTGGCCTGTCGTGTTTCCATCTCTAGTGGTTTCCACAAAGCCGTCAGTTGTTGAGATTCCTGATGAGAGTGTACAGAATTTCCCAGAGGTGTTCAATGCGTGTGCAGTGACACGTTTTATGAGCCGTGGCGAACTGGTCACTGGGTCGACTAATGAGAATACCACAAAGAAGAATGTCACTGCTTTCCCTGTTATTCCGTTATCTGTTATCCGCTCAGATCTAATCAATGCGCAACGGACTGACCCCACATTAGAAGAGTTGCGTGACAAAATTGTGCCTGTGGAACAGTTGGGAGATGTTGCCCATGGCTATTTTCAAGAGGATGTCCTGATGAGAAAGTGGGTGTCTCATGGTAGTTGTTTTCTGGGGGAGACAATTAGTCAGGTTGTTGTACCAGTTAAGCTTCGTGAGTTGGTGTTGACAACTTCTCACAACGACGTTGCTGGACATATGGGTGTGAGGAAAACCTACCATCGCATATTAAGACTTTTCTTTTGGCCTAGATTAAAGAGGGATGTTTCTGATTTCATCAACTTGTCACACCTGTCAATTAACTGGTAAACCCAATCAAGCTATTAACTTCTTATGGCTGCAAGGGGCAGTATTGAGTAGCCTGATAAAATGTGTCCATTTCAAACGGCCTCGTACTCAATTCTTGCTCGTACAATATGCATATTATTATTACTATTGGATAGAAAACACTCTAGTTTCTAAAACCGTTTGAATTATTTCTCTGAGTGAAACAGAACTCATTCTGCAGCACTTTTCCTGACCCGGAAGTTCAAAGTCTGAAATCGATGCTCTCTTCCTCTTCCTGCCTATAAATGGGCACGAGCTATTAGTATACATGCACGTCATACACCTTCCTCTGGGTGTCAAGAAGGCTGTGAGAGAAGAAATGAGGTGATTATCTCGATCTGGGATGGAATAAATCCTCTTGGAATGACGTGTACCCCATTTCCGGTACTCTGAAGAACGCGATTTGGACAGTGGGGTTGCCTTTTGTTTTGCTGACATTATAGGCGACTATTATTTCCGGCTTTGATTTTATTTGATACATGTCACCATATCATCGTAAAGTATGTTTTTTCAATATAGTTTCATCAGATTATTGAAATTTTTTCGGGAGTTTTGCCGTGTTCCGTTCTCTTCCGTTTGTTTACATGGAGAGATCCGTGCAACCCGGCTAGCGCGCTTGCTAAATGGAGAGAGAAAGTTGCCATTCTGAATCCAAACAACGACTCATCTGGTCAAAGGACACCTTGTTCAACATTCTGATGAAAGATCAGCAAAAGTAAGACCCATTTTATGATGTTGTTTCATATATCTGTCGTAGTCGCCGGCGCCCAAGTGTTTCTGGCTATTGTGCTAAGCTAATATAACGCTACATTTTGTTTTCGCTGTAAAACACTTAATAAATCGGAAATATTGTCTGGCATCACAAGATGCCTGTCTTTCATTTGCTGTACACTATGTATTTTTCAGAAATGTTTTATGATGAGTAATTAGGTATTTGACGTTGGTGTCTGTAAATATTATGGCTGCTTTCGGTGCAATTTCTGAATGTAGCTGCAATGTAAACTATGATTTATACCTGAAATATGCTAATTTTTCGAAAAAAACATATGCTATACAATAAATATGTTATCAGACTGTCATCTGATGAGGTTGTTTCTTGGTTAGTGGCTATTTATATCTTTATTTGGCCGAATTTGTGATAGCTACTGATGGAGTCAAAAACTGATGGAGTAATAAAAGTGGAGTCTTTTGCTAACGTGGTTAGCTAATAGATTTACATATTTTGTCTTCCCTGTAAAACATTTTAAAAATCGGACATGTTGGCTGGATTCACGAGATGTGTACCTTTCATATGCTGTATTGGACTTGTTAATGTGTGAAAGTTAAATATTTAAAAATATATATCTTTTGAATTTCGCGCCCTGCACTTGAAGTGGCTGTTGTCATAAGTGTACCGACGTCGGGCTTGCACGCCAAACAGGTTAAGCCGGTACCACTGTTTCCCATTCCTATACTCAGCCAACCTTTTGAGTATCTGATCATTGACTGTGTGGGTCCTTTGCCTCGTTCTAAAAAGGGTAGTAATTACCTTTTCACTGTGATGTGTCAGACCACTAGGTTTCCTGCTGCCTATCCTCTCCGGTCTATCACGACTAAGTCTGTGTTAAAAGCTTTGACTCAGTTTCTCTCACTGTTTGGAATCCCTAAGATCATTCAGAGTGATCAAGGATCTAATTTCACTTCTAATCTGTTTGGTCAGGTTCTCCAACAGCTCCATATTAAACACAATTTGTCTAGCGCTAACAAAGTCAAGGAGCACTGGAACGTTTCCATCAAACACTTAAGTCTTTGTTGAGAGCTTATTGTACTGAGATGGATAAGGATTGGGAGGAGGGGTTGCCTTGGTTACTGTTAGCCGCTAGGGAGTTTTCACAGGAGAGCACGGGTTTCAGTCCAAATTACCTTGTGTTTGGACATAGGGTGCGTGGACTTCTATCTGTTCTCCAGGATGACTGGAAGTCTCCTTAGCCTCCTCAGTCCTTGTTATCGTATGCGTGTGATTTCCGGCGACGCTTGTACGCCGCTGGTGAAAGGCTAAAGAGAAACTATCATCTTCACAGGAGAGGATGAAAGGCATATTTGATCGCCGAACTGATCCTCGACACTTTAGTCATGGTGACTAGGTTCTTGCTCTGCTGCCAATTGTTGGTTCTCCTTTTCAAGCCAAGTTTCAAGGTCCATATACAGTGGTGCGCCAGTACACTGAGCAAAATGATCTAGTTGCCACTTCAGAATGAAGGAAAGCACACCAACTGTGCCATGTAAATTTGTTAAAACCCTATTATGCACATTCCTCTGAGACTGAACAGTGGCAGTCTACAGAGGACGGTAAACCTGTTCTTTTGGCTGATACCGTTATTTCCTTGGGTTCTTCTCAGGCTAGGTCTGTGAATGAGGGGGGAAGATGTTCCTGGTCCCGACGATTGCATACTGCAGGGTAGATTGAAAAATTCAGAGACACTGGATATTTTAGACGGCCTTCTCACTCATCTACCTGTTGATGGGCGGAAAGAGATGGTTGGTCTGATTCTGAGATTTCCAGGTTTGTTTTCTGATACACCTACACGTACAAACTTGATAGATCATGATATTGATATTGGAGATGCTGACCCCATTCGTCAGCGGTTCTATAGAGTTTCTTTAGAGAAACTGCGTTGTCTGGATGCTGAGGTCAGGTACATGCTGAAGAGTGATATAGCAGAGCCTTCTTTCTCCAGTTGGACTTCTCCCTGTATCTTGGTCAGTAAACCGGATGGAACAAACCGATTTTGTACGGACTACCGTAAGGTAAACAGTGTCACTAAGCCAGATTAATTTCCTCTTCCTCGGATGGAGGACTGCGTTGATCAAGTCGGGGCAGCTAGGTTTTTGAGTAAATTTGACCTGTTAAAGGGCTATTGGCAGGTGCCACTGACGAGTAGGGCACGTGAAATCTCTGCCTTTATTACACCCTCTGGTCTGTACTCGTATTCGGTTATGAGTTTCGGACTGCGTAATGCACCTGCCACTTTTCAGCGACTTATGAACAGGGTTATCGCCGGTCTGGCCGGGTGTGCTGTTTATCTGGACGATGTAGTGATATATGCAGATACATGGGAGGAACATCTGTCCCGTATTCAAGCCTTATTTGAACGTCTTGCTGCGGGTCGCCTCACGATCAATCTGGCTAAATGTGAGTTTGCTCAGGTGACTGTTACATACCTTGGAAAGGTGGTTGGGCAGGGAGAAGTGCATCCTGTTTGAGCTAAAGTGGTGGCTATTGATGCGTTTCCACCACCAACTACTAAAAAGGAACTGATGCGTAACCCCTCATCAATTTGGGATGTAGAGGCTGGTACGTTGTTCCGGGGTCCATGTTGGTCCCCGGTTATATGGGGGGGGGGTGTCTGTCTGCCATATTCTCTCTCTGCTCTTGTCCCCTTATTAGGATGCCGGTGGGCGGAGTTGGGAGGGTCGTCAGCTACATGGGAAACACCTGGGCCCGGGTGTGTCCCAGGATAAATAGACCTCTTCCACATTCATTGAGGAGACTCTCTCCATTCAGGCAGATTTTGGCTGTGGTGTTTTTGTGGCTATTTGGTTTGTTTGTGTTGGCACCCTTCAACACCCCTAATTATCACATGTATACACACGACCACTCACTTACACTACTGACTACACACACCATTGTTAATTGTATTTACTTTACTTCAGTTAATAAATATATTTTGTTATTCTTCATCTCCATTTTGTCTCCCTTTTGTTACGGCCTTTGCGCCGGTTCGTGACAAGTGTCAGTGTTATAGGCTGTATAGTGTTTAGTGTTAAAGGCTGTATAGTGTTTACAGTGTCAGTGTTAAAGGCTGTATGACACTTCATCTCTGTCTTTTTTACATACGGGTCATTTCAATTCTTCCCACCCACTCAGGCCTTTGTAGCCAATCAGCTGGGAGCGCTCAAAAATAATTATCCAGACCATAACAATCGTCATGTTAGTTTAACCAAAAGCTGATGGCTACTGTCTACCAATGAATGGGTTGTCATTTAGGCTGCATGGCTAACAGTCATTAAAGTGTTATTCACTTAGTCAGATCACCTGAGCGGTGCTGTGATCGTCAGGACAGGAGGTGAAGGGTCACTGGTGACACGTTGTTTTACCTGTAGATCTTGGACATACCTCATTAAGTGCACACTCTGTGCTATCAACTGAATGTGTGTGTGTATGCGCGCATGTGTGTGTACTGTGTGTAACCATTAAGTATTTTCCCTGCACATCTCCTACATGAAATGGCTGTTGAAAGGAGTCCCTGAGGCTACAGGAATAGACAGCTACATTGTGCTTTATCTATTTTATGGATTTGAAACCAAGACAGAGAATGTGTTGATTAGAGCCGTAGTCTCATCTCCTTCTATGGTCTGCAGAACTACAGACAGACAGAGGTAATAGAACACAGATGTGTATTAGAGCAGTAGTCGTGAGGCTCATCTCCTTCTGTACATTCTAAAATGTATGCACTCTACTGTAAGTCGCTCTGTATAAGAGCGTCTGCTAAATGACTAAAATGTAAAAATGTAGTCATCTCCTTCTGTGGTCTGCAGAAGTACAGACAGACAGAGGTAATAGAACACAGATGTGTATTAGAGCAGTAGTCTCCTCTCCTTCTGTGGTCTGCAGAACTACAGACATACAGAGGTAATAGAACACAGATGTTTATTAGAGCCGTAGTCTCGTCTCCTTCTGTGGTCTGCAGAACTACAGACAGACAGAGGTAATAGAACACAGATGTTTATTAGAGCAGTAGTCTCATCTCCTTCTGTGGTCTGCAGAACTACAGACAGACAGAGGTAATAGAACACAGATGTGTATTAGAGCAGTAGTCGTGAGGCTCATCTCCTTCTGTGGTCTGCAGAACTACAGACAGACAGAGGTAATAGAACACAGATGTTTATTAGAGCCGTAGTCTCGTCTCCTTCTGTGGTCTGCAGAACTACAGACAGACAGAGGTAATAGAACACAGATGTTTATTAGAGCAGTAGTCTCATCTCCTTCTGTGGTCTGCAGAACTACAGACAGACAGAGGTAATAGAACACAGATGTTTGTTAGAGCAGTAGTCTCATCTCCATCTGCTGTGTGTGTGTGTTCTGCTAGCCTTTCTAACTCTTACCTCAGTCACTGACCACCAATACACTGTTGAATCTACAACACAAATTTGAATTGTGTGTGTGTGCATGCATATACAGATGGGCTGTAAATTAGCTGCTAAGTGCCACATATTGGGTAGTTATAGACTGAGAACTGTCTTTAACCTGCACTGAGCTCTTGAAGACCCCTCGTTCTCCACAGTCTCAGGTGTTGCTTCGCTAACAGCCACTATAGATAGAAACACATTATGACTACTGCTTCTCCATGACTGAATTATAGAATCTGGGTTACAATACAGTCTGCTGAATTCAAAGTTGCATCCCAAATGGCACCCTACTCCCTATTTAGTGCACTTATTTTGACCAGGGCTCAACGGGCTCTCATCAAAAGTAGTGCACTATATAAGAAATAGTGTGCCATTTGGGAAGTAACCAAACATTCTGCATGGTAACAACAGCCTAGTGGACAAGACAGCTATGGGAACAGTTTAGTGGACAATAATACCCTCTAGGTCAGGTCTGCATGGTAACCACAGCCTAGAGGACAGAGACAGTTAAGTTAACTCCTGACCCCTCCTGTCTCAGCCTCCAGTATTTATGCTGCAGTAGTTTGTGTCGGGGGGCTAGGGTCAGTTATCTTCTTCTCAATAGGGGGTGCTATTTGCACTTTGTAATAATTTCGTTCCCAAATTAAACTGCCTCGTACTCAATTCTTGCTCGTACAATATGCATATTATTATTACTATTGGATAGAAAACACTCTCTAGTTTCTAAAACCGTTTGAATTATATCTGTGAGTGAAACAGAACTCGAGTTAGAGCATTTTTCCTATGAGGACGTGAGAATGCAGAAAATCTTCTTGCTGTTCTGAGATCTGTTTATAAATCTGCCTGTCTTCTATTGGTTGAGATGCACTGCATACGTCTTCCCCTGGGTGTCAGCGAATAGTGAGAGTTGAAATGGGGTTGCTAGGCAGAACTGAGAGCTTATAAAAGACCTCGGAACAAAGTGTCCGGCCTTTTTTCACTTCACTCTGACGCAGGGAGGACATCTGGCTGTGGCTCTAGAACGCTCCGGTTATAGGCCTTTAGATATATCCGGTCATGTTTTTATTCGTTATAGGTGTTAACTTCTTGAGAATACAGGGGGTGCTATTTTCCCATTAGCATAATTTGCTCAACAGATTAAACTGCCTCTTATTCAATTATTGCTCTTACTACATGCATATAAATAATACCATTGGAAAGAAAACAATCTCTAGTTTCTAAAACCGTTTCAATTTTGTCTCTGAGTGATACAGAAGTCATTTCACAGCACTTTCCATGACCAAGAACATAAAATCAAGATGTGTTATGCTGGCTTCAAAGCTCTGCCTATATATGGTCGTGCCCCCTATGACCCGAAACACACCTCATTCGCCTTCCTCTGGGTGTCAAGAAGACGTCAGAGGAGAAATTCTTTGTTTATCTGGTACTGACGTGAAATAAGACCTATTTCTTTGGCGTGACCGACAACTTCCGGTTTGCTGATTCGCACGAGTTGGAGCTGCGATTGTGTACTGTTTTGCTGGCGTTATGGATGAAAACTATCTCCGTGTCGAATTTTGTTTGATACATGTGACCATATCATCGTAATGTATGTTTTTTCAATATAGTTTAATCAGATTATTTGAATTTTTTTGGGAGTTTTGCGGTGTTCCGTTGTCACAATTTATTTACATTTGAGAGATCTGTGCCACTCGACCGGTACCTGTGCTAAATGGAGTGGGAAAGGAAGATTTCTGAACGGAACCAACGACTCATCTTGACAAAGGACACTTTGATCAACATTCTGATGAAAGATCAGCCATAGTAAGACCCAATTTACGATGTTATATCATATCTGTTGTGCATGTGAACTGACCGTGGGCGCCTAGCCGAATCTGCCTTGTATAGCTATGCTAATTTAGCGCTACATTTTGTTTTCGTTATAAAACATTTAATAAATCTGAAATATTGTTTGGATTCACCAGATGTTGGGCTTTCAATATCTGTACGCTGTGTATTTTTCTGAAATGTTTTAAGATGAGTAATTCGTTATATGACGTTGGTCTCTGTAATTGTTCTGGCTGGGTCAGCACTATTTCAGATTGCAGCTGCAATGTAGAACTGTGATTTATACCTGAAAAATGCACATTTTTCCCCAAAAAAACTATGCTATACCATAAATATGTTATCAGACTGTCATATTATGAAGTTGTTTCTTGGTTAGTGGCTATATATATTTTTATCTAGTCGAATTAGTGATAGCTACTGACGCAGGAAAAAGCTGTTGGGAGTAAAAAAATCGTGTCCTTTGCTAACGTGGTTAGCTAATAGATTTACATATTGTGTCTTCCCTGTAAAACATTTTAAAAATCTGAAATGGTGGCTTTATTCACAAGATCTGTATCTTTCATTAGGTGGCTTGGACTTGTGATTTAATGATATTTAGATGCTACTATTTAATTGTGACGCTATGCTAGCGATGCTAATCAGTGTGGGGGGGGTGGGGGGTGATCCCGGATCCGGGGTTGAGGCTCGTTAGAGGTTAAAGACATCATAAGGTAGTTAATTTAAACCGACTTATAGCAGTTTATATCAGTTTATTGCGATTTTCTGGAATTTCTTTGTCACGCGCTTTCACGAGTTGGACACCTCTCCTGCACATAGCTAGCGTTAGCTGCTATTTCTACAGGAGAAGAGGACATCTTTCAACCAAAAGACGATTGTTCTGGAGAAAGGACACCTTGCCCAAGATTCTGATGGAAGCTCGTCAAATAGTAAGAAGTCTTTATGCTGTTAATTCGTATTTATGTTGACAAATGTTAAACAATAATTCCGCCATGAATTTCGGTGCGGTCTCGCTTTAGCGCACGCTGTATGCGCAGTAACGTTAATTTTAAAAATCTAACACAGCGGTTGCATTAAGAACTAATGTATCTTTCATTTGCTGTCCAACCTGTATTTTTTTGTCAAGTTTATGAATAGTTTTCGATTAGATTAGGTGCCTCTCCAAGATGGCGCCGGACAGATTGCTTGAAGTTTGGCCACTACTCACATTGTATAACCACGATTTGTGCCGCTACATATGCACATTTTCGAACAAACCCTATATGCATTGTGTAATATGATGTTACAGGACTGTCATCTGAAGAAGTTTATGAAGGTTAGTCAAATTATATATCTTTTGCTTGCTTGTTACGATCGCTAACCTTTGCTGCTGGTAAATGGTGTTGTGTTTCTGGCTATTGTGGTAAGCTAATATAATGCTATATTGTGTTTTCGCTGTAAAACACTTAAAAAATCGGAAATATTGGCTGGATTCACAAGATGTTTGTCTTTAATTTGCTGTACGCTGTGTATTTTTCAGAAATGTTTTATGATGAGTATTTAGGTAATTCACGTTGCTCTCTGTAGTTATTCTAGTCGCTTTGGTGAGAGTTGTGATGGTGGCTGCAATGGTAAACTATGATTTATACCTGAAATATGCACATTTTTCTAACAAAACATATGCTATACAATAAATATGTTATCAGACTGTCATCTGATGAAGTTGTTTCTTGGTTAGTGGCTATTTATATCTTTATTTGTTCGAATTTGTGATAGCTACTGATGCAGTAAAAAAATGGTGGAGTAAAAAAAGTGGTGTCTTTTGCTAACGTGGTTAGCTAATAGATTTACATATTGTGTCTTCCCTGTAAAACATTTTAACAATCAGAAATGATGGCTGGATTCACAAGATGTGTATCTTTCATCTGGTGTCTTGGACTTGTGATTTAATGATATTTAGATGCTAGTATTTACTTGTGACGCTATGCTAGGCTATGCTAGTCAGCTTTTTTACTGATGGGGGTGCTCCCGGATCCGGGTTTGGGAGGAATTAGAGGTTATATCTGGAGTACTTCTCCTGTCTTATCCGGTGTCCTGTGTGAATTTAAGTATTCTCTTTCTCTCTTTCTTTCTCTCTCTCGGAGGAACAGGCATGCCTCAGGACGACCTGGCATGATGACTCCTTGCTGTCCCCAGTCCACCTGGCCGTGTTGCTGCTCCAGTTTCAACTGTTCTGCCTGCGGCTATGGAACCCTGACCTGTCCACCGGACGTACTACCTGTCCCAGACCTGCTGTTTTCAACTCTCTAGAGACAGCAGGAGCAGTAGAGATACTCTTAATGATCGGCTATGAAAGGCCAACTGACATTTACTCCTGAGGTGCTGGCTTGCTGCACCCTCGACAACTACTGTGATTATTATTATTTGACCATGCTGGTCATTTATGAACATTTGAACATCTTGGCCATGTTCTGTTATAATCTCCATCCGGCATAGCCAGAAGAGGACTGGCCACCCCACATAGCCTTGTTCTTCTCTAGGTTTCTTCCTAGGTTTTTTTTAGCCTTTCTCGGGAGTTTTTCCTAGCCACCGTGCTTCTACACCTGCATTGCTTGCTGTTAGGTGTTTTAGGCTGGGTTTCTGTACAGCACTTTGAGATATCAGCTGATGTAAGAAGGGCTATTTAAATACATTTGATTTGATTTGGAATAGACGAGTGGACAGGGAGAGCTACGGGAACATCCTAGTAGACAGGGAGCGCTACGGGAACATCCTAGTGGACAGGGAGAGCTACGGGAACATCCTAGTAGACAGGGAGCGCTATGGGAACATCCTAGTGGACAGGGAGAGCTACGGGAACATCCTAGTAGACAGGGAGAGCTACGGGAACATCCTAGTAGACAGGGAGAGCTACGGGAACATCCTAGTGGACAGGGAGAGCTACGGGAACATCCTAGTGGACAGGGAGAGCTACGGGAACATCCTAGTGGACAGGGAGAGCTACGGGAACATCCTAGTAGACAGGGAGCGCTACGGGAACATCCTAGTGGACAGGGAGAGCTACGGGAACATCCTAGTGGACAGAAAGAGCTACGGGAACATCCTAGTGGACAGGGAGAGCTACGGGAACATTCTAGTGGACAGGGAGCGCTACGGGAACATCCTAGTGGACAGGGAGCGCTACGGGAACATCCTAGTGGACAGGGAGAGCTAAGGGAACACCCTAGCGGACGGGGGCAGCTAAGGGAACACCCTAGCGGACGGGGGCAGCTAAGGGAACACCCTAGCGGACGGGGGCAGCTAAGGGAACACCCTAGCGGACGGGGGCAGCTAAGGGAACACCCTAGCGGACGGGGGCAGCTAAGGGAACACCCTAGCGGACGGGGGCAGCTAAGGGAACACCCTAGCGGACGGGGGCAGCTAAGGGAACAGTTTCATCTGTTGACTCCTGACTCTGATGAATGTGGTTACCAGGAAGCACATGTTATTTCCGGTACCACGACAACACGCCACAAGTGGAATTTCACCTTTCTTGGGTTTCTTTCTGCATTCATTTCCAGTATGATTTAATTCATTGTCACTTTATTTCTCTGGAGGAGCTGTTAATTAATAACAACACCTTGAAGAACTGTGAGGGTTTTGGTACACCAGGAGTACATTAATTTCCGATGGAACGCTGCGTTTACCTTGCAGGGTTGTGTTGCAGAGTTCTGTGTTCTATGTGGTGCGTACATTGGATAAATATTTTGGGGATTACATGTTGGGTTACATAATGAAAACCATTTGACTGCAGAATTAATTACTCAGCATTGATGCAATGACTTTTGTCGGTCGGATAAAGGCGGAACAGTGAAATGCTTACAGGCCCTTCCCAACAATGCAGAGAGAAATTATAACACGAGGAATAAATACACAATGAGTAACGATAACATGGCTATATACAGTACACAGGGTACCAGTACTGAGTCAATGTGCAGGGTACGAGGTAATCTCTGCCTATCCCAGTCTGCTGTCCCCACATGCTTCAAGATGTCCACCATTGTTCCTGTACCCATGAAAGCAAAGGTAACTGAACTAAATGACTACTGCCCCGTAACACTCACTTCTGTCATCATGAAGTGCTTTGAGAGACTAGTCAAGGACCATATCACCTCCACCTTACCAGCCACCATCGTTCCACTTCAATTTGCTTAATGCCCCAATAGATCCACACTCGATGCAATGGCCATCACACTGCACACTGCCCTGTCCCATCTGGACAAGAGGGATACCTATGCAAGAATGCTGTTCATTGACTATAGCTTAGCATTCAACACCATAGACCCTCCAAGCTCATCATTAAGCTTGAGACCCTGGATCTCGACCCCATCCTGTGCAACTGGGTTCTGGACTTCCTGACGGGCCGCCCCCCAAGTGGTGAAGGTAGGAAACAACACCTCCACTTCGCTGATCCTGAACACAGGGGCCCCACAAGGATGCGTTCTGAGCCCTCTCCTGTACTCCCTGTTCACCCACGACAGCGTGGCCACGCACGCCTCCAACTCAATCATCAAGTTTGCAGACGGCACTACAGTGGTAGGCTTGATTACCAACGACGATGAGACGGCCTACAGGGAGGAGGTGAGGAAAATAACCCCACACTCAATGTCAACCAAATAAAATAGATGATTGTGGACTTCAGGAAACAGCAGAGGGAGCAGCCCCCTATCCACATCAACGGGACAGCAGTGGAGAAGGTGGAAAGTTTTAAGTTCCTCTGTGTACACATCACAGACAAACTGAAATGGTCCACCCACACAGACAGTGTGGTAAAGAAGGCGCAACAGCACCTCTTCAACCTCAGGAGGTTGAAACCTCACTAACTTTTACGGATGCACAATTGAGAGCATCCTGTCGGACTGTATCACCGCCTGGTACGGCAACTGCTCCGCCTACAACCGTAAGGCTCTCCAGAGGGTGGTGCGGTCTGCACAATGCCGGGGGCAAACTACCTGCCCTCCAGGACACCTACAACACCTGCGATGTCACAGGAAGGCAAAAAATATCATCAAGGACAACAACCACCCGAGCCACTGCCTGTTCACCCCGCTATCATCCAGAAGGCGAGGTCAGTACAGGTGCATCAAAGCTGGGACCAAGATAGACGCTGTTTGTCAATCTCAAGGCCATCAGATTGTTAGACAGCTAGCACAGAGAGGCAGCTGCTTACCTACAGACTAAATGAAACACTAATCACTTTAATAATACCACGTTAATAATGTTTACCTATCTCGCATCACTCATCTCATATGTATATACTGTATCCTACTCTATTCTTTACTTTCTATTGCATCTTAGCCGCTCTGTCACTGCTCATCCATATATTTTATATACTTATTTAATTCTCATCCCATCCATTTACTAGATTGTTAGATATTAGGTTTTGTTGTGGAATTGTTAGATGTTACCTGTTAGATACTGCTGCACTGTTGGATCTACAAGCATAAACATTTCGCTACTCACAATAACATCTGCTAACCATGTGTATGTGACCATTAATATTTGGTTTGATTTGATTTGATGTGCAGAGGTAATAACATGGCTATATACAGGGAGTACCAGGTAATAACATGGCTATATACAGGGAGTACCAGGTAATAACATGGCTATATACAGGGAGTACCAGGTAATAACATGGCTATATACAGGGAGTACCAGGTAATAACATGGCTATATACAGGGAGTACCAGGTAATAACATGGCTATATACAGGGAGTACCAGGTAATAACATGGCTATATACAGGGAGTACCAGGTAATAACATGGCTATATACAGGGAGTACCAGGTAATAACATGGTTAAATA
>NW_024059086.1:0-17500 GCF_016432855.1 Salvelinus namaycush | reverse complement strand
GACGCACGGGGAGACACAAGGAGACGCACGGGGAGACACAGGGAGACGCACGGGGAGACACACGGGGAGACACAGGGAGACGCACGGGGAGACACAGGGAGACGCACGGGGAGACGCACGGGGAGACACACGGGGAGACACGGGGAGACACACGGGGAGACACAGGGAGACACACGGGGAGACACAGGGAGACGCACGGGGAGACACACGGGGAGACAAAGGGAGACACACGGGGAGACACAGGGAGACGTACGGGGAGACACAGGGAGACGCACGGGGAGACACAGGGAGACGCACGGGGAGACGCACGGGGAGACGCACGGGGAGACGCACGGGGAGACGCACGGGGAGACGCACGGGGAGACACACAGAGGGAGACGCACGGGGAGACACAGGGAGACGCACAGGGAGACACAGGGAGACACGGGGAGACGCACGGGGAGACACAGGGAGACACAGAGGGAGACGCACGGGGAGACACAGGGAGACGCACGGGGAGACACAGGGAGACACAGGGAGACACGGGGAGACGCACGGGGAGACACAGGGAGACGCACGGGGAGACACAGGGAGACGCACGGGGAGACACACAGGGAGACACAGGGAGACGCACGGGGAGACACAGGGGGAGACACAGGGGGAGACACGGGGAGACGCACGGGGAGACACAGGGAGACGCACGGGGAGACACAGGGAGACGCACGGGGAGACACAGGGAGACGCACGGGGAGACACAGGGGGAGACACAGGGGGAGACACAGGGAGACGCATAGAGACACAGGGAAATGCATGGGGAGACACAGGGAGATGCATGGGGAGACACAGGGAGATGCATAGGGAGACACAAAAATAGTGCACTATATAGGGAATAGAGTGCCATTTGTGCCGAACACCAAACCTGTCTGTTGTTTGTGATGAGGCTAGCTACAGTCCATTAGCTATAGTTAGTATGATGCTAGCTACAGTTAGCTGTGGTTAGTATGATGCTAGCTACAGTTAGCTGTAGTTAGTATGATGCTAGCGACAGTTAGCTGTGGTTAGTATGATGCTAGCTACAGTTAGCTGTGGTTAGTATGATGCTAGCTACAGTTAGCTGTGGTTAGTATGATGCTAGCTACAGTTAGCTGTGGTTAGTATGATGTAGGAGGAGAGGTTTGTAATGATGCTAGCTACAGATAGCTGTGGTAAGTATGATGCTAGCTACAGTTATCCGTGGTTAGTATGACGCCAGATACAGTTAGCTGTGGTTAGTATGATGTAGGAGGAGAGGTTTGTAATGATGCTAGCTACAGTTAGCTGTGGTTAGTATGATGTAGGAGGAGAGGTTTGTAATGATGCTAGCTACAGTCCATTAGATGTAGTTAGTATGATGCTAGCTACAGTTAGCTGTAGTTAGTATGATGCTAGATACAGTTAGCTGTGGTTAAAATGATGCTAGATACAGTTAGCTGTAGTTAGTATGATGCTAGATACAGTTAGCTGTGGTTAGTATGATGCTAGATACAGTTAGCTGTGGTTAGTATGATGCTAGATACAGTTAGCTGTGGTTAATATGATGCTAGATACGGTTAGCTGTGGTTAATATGATGCTAGATACAGTTAGCTGTGGTTAGTATGCTGCTAGATACAGTTAGCTGTCGTTAGAATGATGTAGGAGGGGAGGTTTGTAATGATGCTAGCTACAGTTAGCTGTGGTTAGTATGATGTAGGAGGAGAGGTTTGTAATGATGCTAGCTACAGATAGCTGTGGTAAGTATGATGCTAGCTACAGTTATCTGTGGTTAGTATGACGCCAGATACAGTTAGCTGTGGTTAGTATGATGTAGGAGGAGAGGTTTGTAATGATGCTAGCTACAGTTAGCTGTGGTTAGTATGATGTAGGAGGAGAGGTTTGTAATGATGCTAGCTACAGTCCATTAGATGTAGTTAGTATGATGCTAGCTACTGTTAGCTGTAGTTAGTATGATGCTAGATACAGTTAGCTGTGGTTAAAATGATGCTAGATACAGTTAGCTGTAGTTAGTATGATGCTAGATACAGTTAGCTGTGGTTAGTATGATGCTAGATACAGTTAGCTGTGGTTAGTATGATGCTAGATACAGTTAGCTGTGGTTAATATGATGCTAGATACGGTTAGCTGTGGTTAATATGATGCTAGATACGGTTAGCTGTGGTTAATATGATGCTAGATACAGTTAGCTGTGGTTAGTATGCTGCTAGATACAGTTAGCTGTCGTTAGTATGATGCTAGATACAGTTAGCTGTGGTTAGTATGCTGCTAGATACAGTTAGCTGTAGTTAGTATGATGCTAGATACAGTTAGCTGTGGTTAGTATGATGCTAGATACAGTTAGCTGTGGTTAGTATGATGCTAGATACAGTTAGCTGTGGTTAATATGATGCTAGATACGGTTAGCTGTGGTTAATATGATGCTAGATACGGTTAGCTGTGGTTAATATGATGCTAGATACAGTTAGCTGTGGTTAGTATGCTGCTAGATACAGTTAGCTGTCGTTAGAATGATGTAGGAGGGGAGGTTTGTAATGATGCTAGCTACAGTTAGCTGTGGTTAGTATGATGTAGGAGGAGAGGTTTGTAATGATGCTAGCTACAAATAGCTGTGGTTTGTATGCTGCTAGCTACAGTTACCTTTGGTTAGTATGATGCTAGCTCCAGTTAGCTGTGGTTAGTATGATGTAGGAGGAGAGGTTTGTAATGATGCTAGCTCCAGTTAGCCGTGTTAAGTATTATGCTAGCTACAGTTTGCTGTGGTTAGAATGAAGCAGATGAAATATGAAAGAGAGAAGGATTCATAGTAGAAGAGAAGAGAAGGAGCTGTTTCTGTTTTTCCCCGTTGAACTATTCCTGCTGTCATGAGACGGTGTGTGTGTGTGTGTCTTCCTTCTGTCATACTTTCTCTAACTTCTTGTCAAGAACTACACTGCGGTGAACAGACTTTCAAAATGTGCTGCTTTCTACAGTTTTATACTGTAGCTTTCAGTGGTGCGAAGAACACAAGACTGGAGCTATTGTTCCATTCTTTTCAGATTACATATCTCTCGCAGGGTGCATCCCAAATGGCAATCTATTCCCTATGGGTTCTGGTCAAAAGTAGTGCACTAAATAGGGAATAGGGTGTCACCCTGGTCAAAAGTAGTGCACTAAATAGGGAATAGGGTGTCACCCTGGTCAAAAGTAGTGCACTAAATAGGGAATAGGGTGTCACCGTGGTCAAAAGTAGTGTACTATATCGGAAATAGGGTGCCATTTTGAGACGCAAACACTGTATGTTCCAGAATCCCAGCTGCATGTCGAGACGATTAATCACGTAGATGGAAATGAAACCTGTATGGCTTCACACAGAGTATAAATGGTGTATTCTTCACACGGAGAGAGTGGATAAATGGTTGACAGCTCACGGAACATTTCACTTTCTCAACGAAAGAGAAATCAAATGAAACAAGCAAAAAAAAGTGAAAGCCTGAATAAATTTAACCGTGATTGATTTTGTCTCATTGTTTACTCTACTTGTATTTCAGAGTTTGTGTTATGTGGAGACGCACAGACGCACAGGGCACTGAGGAAACAGGGTTTCCTGTTTGAGCCTGGAAATCATGTTTGCACACCTCTAACAAGCTGAGTTAGAGCTGCATCTTGTCCTCCTGATACACGCCTTCTGTCCCTCGATGAAAAGAAAAGAAAAGTTTCTAATGAAGTAGTCTGGAGCCTTAGTCAGGGAACCTAAATTCACTTTTCATCATCGTTCTTGATTAGGTGGGCTACGTGGTGCAGGTGTGTGTGAGTCGCTCTGTCTTTCTGTGTGTGTGTGTGTGTGTGTGTGTGTGTGTGTGTGTGTGTGTGTGTGTGTGTCTCTCTGTCTTTCTGTGTGTGTGAGTCTCTCTGTCTTTCTGTGTGTGTGTGAGTCTCTCTGTCTTTCTGTGTGTGTGTGAGTCTCTCTGTCTTTCTGTGTGTGTGTGAGTCTCTCTGTCTTTCTGTGTGTGTGAGTCTCTCTGTCTTTCTGTGTGTGTGTGTGTGTGTGTGTGTGTGTGTGTGTGTGTGTGTGTGTGTGTGTGTGTGTGTGTGTGTGTGTGTCTTTCTGTGTGTGTGTGTGTGTGTCTTTCTGTGTGTGTGTGTGTGTGTGTGTGTGTGTCTTTCTGTGTGTGTGTGTGTGTGTGTGTGTGTGTGTGTGTGTGTGTGTGTGTGTGTGTGTGTGTGTGTGTGTGTGTGTGTGTGTGTGTGTTTCTGTGTCTTTCTGTGTGTGTGTGTGTTTCTGTGTGTGTGTGTGTGTGTGTTTTTGCGTCTTTCTGTGTGTGTGTGTGTGTGTGTGTGTGTGTGTGTGTGTGTGTGTGTGTGTGTGTGTGTGTGTGTGTGTGTGTGTGTGTGTGTGTGTGTGTGTGTGTCTTCCTCAGAACCAGGTAATTACTGGAATAAGAGAGGCAACATTCTGAAGCACAGCACTACAGAACTACAGAACCACAGAACCACAGCACTACAGAACTACAGAACCACAGAACTACAGAACTACAGAACTACAGAACCACAGCACTACAGAACTACAGCACTACAGAACCACAGCACTACAGAACTACAGAACCACAGAACTACAGAACTACAGAACTACAGAACCACAGAACTACAGAACTACAGCACTACAGAACTACAGCACTACAGAACTACAGAACTACAGAACTACAGAACTACAGATAATACTCATTTTAAACTACAGAACTACAGAACTACAGAACTACAGAACCACAGAACCACAGAACTACAGAACCACAGAACTACAGAACCACAGAACTACAGAACTACAGAACCACAGAACCACAGCACTACAGAACTACAGAACCACAGAACCACAGAACCACAGCACTACAGAACTACAGAACCACAGAACCACAGCACTACAGAACTACAGAACCACAGAACCACAGCACTACAGAACTACAGAACCACAGAACCACAGAATTACAGAACTACAGATAATACTCATTTTAAACTACAGAACTACAGCACTACAGCACTACAGCACTACAGCACTACAGAACCACAGAACCACAGAACTACAGAACTACAGAACTACAGATAATACTCATTTTAAACTACAGAACTACAGCACTACAGCACTACAGCACTACAGAACCACAGAACCACAGAACCACAGAACCACAGAACCACAGAACTACAGAACTACAGAACTACAGATAATACTCATTTTAAACTACAGAACTACAGCACTACAGCACTACAGCACTACAGAACCACAGAACCACAGCACTACAGCACTACAGAACTACAGAACTACAGAACTACAGAACCACAGAACCACAGCACTACAGCACTACAGAACTACAGCACTACAGAACCACAGAACCACAGAACTACAGAACTACAGATAATACTCATTTTAAACTACAGAACTACAGCACTACAGCACTACAGCACTACAGAACTACAGAACTACAGAACTACAGAACTCATTTTATTTCCTCAGGTTTATAAGTACTGAAAAGGACCTACATTTGTATTTTTAAATGAGAAAAACCTTCAACCTATTTCAGAATAAAAATGTACATTTTGATGTATTTAAAGATAAGAGAATGTTCATCCGCATTCTTACACGTGTTGCTCATCAAACCGTGTGAGAATGGAAGGTACCAGACATTGGTACCTCAGTTCTTGTAACGGTTGTCGTTGGTGGAAGGAGAAGAGAACCAAAGTGCAGCGTGGTACGTATTCATAATCATTTAATAAAGAATGAATACCGAACAAAAAACAACAAACCGACAAACGAACAGTTCTGTAAGCTGCAAAACAAAAACACTAAACAGAAAATAACTACCCCTAGTGGGAAAACAGGCTACCTAAGTATGATTCTCAATCAGAGACAACGATCGACACCTGCCTCTGATTGAGAACCATACTAGGCCAAACACATAGAAATATAACGAGTAGAACAAAACATAGAAAAACAACATAGAATGTCCACCCCAACTCACGCCCTGACCAACTAAAATAAAGACATAAAAAAGGAACTAAGGTCAGAATGTGACAGTTCTATGATTGGTACCTCAGTTCTATGATTGGTACCTCAGTTCTATGATTGGTACCTCAGTTCTATGATTGGTACCTCAGTTCTATGATTGGTACCTCAGTTCTATTATTGGTACCTCAGTTCTATGATTGGTACCTCAGTTCTATGATTGGTACCTCAGTTCTATGATTGGTTCCTCAGTTCTATGATTGGTACCTCAGTTCTATGATTGGTACCTCAGTTCTATGATTGGTACCTCAGTTCTATGATTGGTACCTCAGTTCTATGATTGGTACCTCAGTTCAGAACGTGACAGTTCTATGATTGGTACCTCAGTTCTATGATTGGTACCTCAGTTCTATGATTGGTACCTCAGTTCTATGATTGGTACCTCAGTTCTATGATTGGTACATCAGTTCAGAACGTGACAGTTCTATGATTGGTACCTCAGTTCAGAACGTGACAGTTCTATGATTGGTACCTCAGTTCAGAACGTGACAGTTCTATGATTGGTACCTCAGTTCAGAACGTGACAGTTCTATGATTGGTACCTCAGTTCAGAACGTGACAGTTCTATGATTGGTACCTCAGTTCTATGATTGGTACCTCAGTTCTATGATTGGTACCTCAGTTCTATGATTGGTACCTCAGTTCAGAACGTGACAGTTCTATGATTGGTACCTCAGTTCAGAACGTGACAGTTCTATGATTGGTACCTCAGTTCAGAACGTGACAGTTCTATGATTGGTACCTCAGTTCAGAACGTGACAGTTCTATGATTGGTACCTCAGTTCAGAACGTGACAGTTCTATGATTGGTACCTCAGTTCTATGATTGGTACCTCAGTTCAGAACGTGACAGTTCTATGATTGGTACCTCAGTTCAGAACGTGACTATGATTGCCTATTCCACTTCTATGGTTCAAAGTTCCTCATATTGAAAATAGAACTTATAACTAAACACAGCAGGGTTTTTATTTTATTTTTATAAGAAATAAAATAAAAAAAACAATGACTTCAAATTTGCTATGTTTCGTTTCAGCCTGTTTCCTGTGTGTGTGTGTGTGTGTGTGTGTGTGTGTGTGTGTGTGTGTTTGTGTGTGTGTGTGTGTGTGTGTGTGTATGTGTGTGTGTATGTGTGTGTGTAGTGTGTGTCTTTGGGCTGTTGAAGTTATTTGCTGTAAATGTCACTTGGGACGTTGAGTGACAAAATAATGACAACATTTTTTTGAGGTAAGGCAATTTTCCGGAATTGAATGAGCAGGATGTGTGAGGGGCGAACAATATGTGCACTTACCTCCAGATTGGTCTCTGTGGCGATAGCTGTCTGACACATTTCTCAGAATGTGTTCAGACAAATGGACAGAAGCTCTCTCTCTCTCTCCACTCTCTCCTCGTTGCTCTCGCTCTCTCCACTTGTTGTTCTCTCCTCGCTCGCCCTCTCTCTCCTCTCGGAAATGGAAGGCTGAGAAACAGAAAATAAATACAGGTGGTTCACAGATGTCATCTCAAACCATTTCCTCTTTCTGTTTCTGTTTGTAATTACGATCCCCTAACTTATTGCCGCAGTGGACAGACAGACACATCGTCCAGTAAATTATATGTAATAACCAGAAATTCCAACCCTTTTCGTATAAGCTTTTACTGTATCTAAAGAAGCTTTTACTGTTTCTAAAGACTATTTTACTGTATCTAAAGACACTTTTACTGTTTCTAAAGACGCTTTTAATGTATCTAAAGACTATTTTACTGTTTCTAAAGACTATTTTACTGTTTCTAAAGACACTTTTCCTGTTTCTAAAGACACTTTTACTGTATCTAAAGACTATTTTACTGTTTCTAAAGACACTTTTACTGTATCTAAAGACTATTTTACTGTATCTAAAGACGCTTTTACTGTATCTAAAGTCACTTTTACTGTTTCTAAAGACGCTTTTACTGTATCTAAAGACGCTTTTACTGTTTCTAAAGACGCTTTTACTATATCTAAAGACGCTTTTACTGTATCTAAAGACACTTTTACTGTATCTAAAGACACTTTTACTGTATCTAAAGACACTTTTACTGTATCTAAAGACGCTTTTACTGTATCTAAAGACGCTTTTACTGTATCTAAAATAACTTTTACTGTATCTAAAGTCACTTTTACTGTATCTAAAGAAGCATTGACTGTATCTAAAGACTATTTTACTATATCTAAAGACTATTTTACTGTATCTAAAGACTATTTTACTATATCTAAAGACTATTTTACTATATCTAAAGACTATTTTACTGTATCTAAAGACTATTTTACTGTATCTAAAGACTTGTTTACTATATCTAAAGACTATTTTACTGTATCTAAAGACTTGTTTACTATATCTAAAGACTATTTTACTGTATCTAAAGATGCTTTTACTGTTTTTAAAGACCCGTTTACTATCTAAAGCCTCATTTACTGTATCTAAAGACTCGTTTACTATCTAAAGACTCGTTTACTATCTAAAGACTTGTTTACTATCTAAAGACTTGTTTACTATATCTAAAGACTCGTTTACTATATCTAAAGACTCGTTTACTATCTAAAGACTTGTTTACTATATCTAAAGACTTGTTTACTATCTAAAGACTCATTTACTGTATCTAGTCTATCTACTCTCCATGAAATCTACACACAATAACCCATAATGACCCCCTGCTATGAGATTCGAAATTGAGCTCAGGTGCATCCTTTTTCCATTGATCATCCTTAAGATGTTTGTACAACTTGATTGAAGTCCACCTGTGGTAAATTCAATTGATTGCACCTGATTTTAAAAGGCACACAACAGTCTATATATGGTCCCACAGCTGATAGTGCATGTCAGCGCAAAAACCAAGCCATGAGGTCAAAGGAATTGTCCGTAGAGCTCCGAGACAGGATTGTGTCGAGGCAAATATCTGGGGAAGGCTGCCAAAACATTTCTGCAGCATTGAAGGTCCCCAAGAACACAGTGGCCTCCATTTGTAATTACATGGAAAAAGTTTGAAACCCACAAGCCTCTTCCTAGAGCTGGCCGCCTGGCCAAACTGAGCAATCGGGAGAGAAGGGCCTTGGTCAGGGAGGTGACCAAGAACCCTATGGTCACTCTGACAGAGCTCTAGATTTCCTCTGTGGAGATGGGAGAACCTTCCAGAAGGACAACCATCTCTGCAGCACTCCACCAATCAGGCCTTTATGGTAGAGTGGCTAGACAGAAGCCACTCCTCAGTAAAAGGCACATGACAGCCCGCTTGGAGTTTGCCAAAACGTAAAGACTCAGACCATGAGAACAACATTCTCTAGGTCTGATGAAAGATTGAACTCTTTGGCCTGAATGCCAAGTGGAAAGTCTGGTGGAAACCTGGCACCATCCCTATGGTGAACCATGGTGGTGGTAGCATCATGATGTGGGGATGTTTTTCAGTGGCAGGTACTGGGAGACTAGTCAGGATCGATTGAAAGTTGAATGGAGCAAAGTACAGAGAGATCCTTGATGAAAACCTGCTCCAGAGCGTTCAGGACCTCAGACTGGGGCGAAGGTTCACCTTCCAACAGGACAACGACCCTAAGCACACAGCCAAGACAATGCAGGAGTGGCTTTGGGACAAGTCTCTGAATGTCCTTGAGTGGCCCGGACTTGAACCCAATCGAACATCTCTGGAGAAACCTGAAAATAGCTGTGCAGCAACGCTCCCCATCCAACCTGACAGAACTTGAGAGGATCTGCAGAGAAGAATGGGAGGAACTCCCCGTGTGCCACGTTTGTAGCGTCATACCCAAGAAGCCTCGAGGCTGTGATTCTACAAAGTACTGAGTAAAGGGTCTGAATACCTATGTAAATGTGATATTTCAGTTAAAAAAAAATTGATAAATTAGCAAACATTTCTAAAAAACATTTTTTTATTTGTGATTGTGTGTAGATTGATGAGGGAAAAACAATTTCATCAATTTCATAATAATGCGGAAACGTAACAAAATATGGAAAAAGTCAAGGGGTCTGAACATTTCCCGAAGACACTGTATATAGGAGAGGTTGCAATTTACACGATAAAATGGTCCATGACAACTGCCAGCCACAAAAGAAAATAAGCCAGGCTCTTTACGCCCTTTTCTGAATGGTAGCTATAAATACATAGATTTCACACAGTGCAGCAAAATGATATAGTGTAAACATTTCTGCCACCCACATACAGGAAAACAGTTCCAAAATAAATGACGTTATTACTTATTACGTGCTCCACCACACATGCTATCTACATTATTACATGTCCATGTGGGCTGTGTTATGTAAGTAAAAACCTCTCGTTCTCTCAAACAGAGAATTAGTGAACATAAAAATTCAATCAGGAGAAACGACAGGGATTATCCAGACGCAGTACATTTTAATGACTTAAAACATGACATTTCTACCTTTTTTAGATTTTGTGGCATAGAGAAAGTTAAGATATCAGACAGATAAATAATACTCTGAGCAAAATATTATGTTTTTTGGATTTTCACCCTCCAGTCATTATTTTCTAAAGGTCTTAATGATGAAATGTATGTTATGTTGTAAACGTGAACATAAATTAATGCCACCACTTCAGACTACTCTGATGTTTTACTTGCGCTGTACCCAATTATTTATGAAAACTTGCTTGATGGGTCGATGTCCTCATTGTGGTTTTACAGACTTGTCTTAATACGTTTCATGTACACACTTTATTAGAATATTTATGAAAATGCACATTGTTTTATTTGGTAACACTTACTTAGTTTCCCTCGACTCCAAACCCATTCGATCCATGGAACGGATATGTCTACATAAGGGTAGTGGTGTAAAAACTTGAGTAAAATAATAGATACCTTTTTAATAGAAAGTTACTCAAGTAAAAGTGAAAGTCACCCCGTAAAAATAGTACTTGAGTAAAAGTCTAAAAATATTTGGTTTTAAATATACTTAAGTATAAAAAGTAGAAGTACAAGTATAAATAATTTCAAATTCCTTATATAAAGCAAAGCGGACTCACCATGTTCTTGTTTTTAAAATGTACTCATAGCCAGGGGCACACTCCAACACTCAGACATTATTTACAGATAGCCAGGGGCACACTCCAACACTTAGACATTATTTACAGATAGCCAGGGGCACACTCCAACACTTAGACATTATTTACAGATAGCCAGGGGCACACTCCAACACTTAGACATTATTTACAGATAGCCAGGGGCACACTCCAACACTTAGACATTATTTACATATAGCCAGGGGCACACTCCAACACTTAGACATTATTTACAGATAGCCAGGGGCACACTCCAACACTCAGACATTATTTACAGATAGCCAGGGGCACACTCCAACACTTAGACATCATTTACAGATAGCCAGGGGCACACTCCAACACTTAGACATAATTTACAGATAGCCAGGGGCACACTCCAACACTTAGACATTATTTACAGATAGCCAGGGGCACACTCCAACACTTAGACATTATTTACAGATAGCCAGGGGCACACTCCAACACTCAGACATTATTTACAGATAGCCAGGGGCACACTCCAACACTTAGACATCATTTACAGATAGCCAGGGGCACACTCCAACACTTAGACATAATTTACAGATAGCCAGGGGCACACTCCAACACTCAGACATCAGTACAGATAGCCAGGGGCAACACTCCAACACTTAGACATTATTTAGATAGCCAGGGGCACACTCCAACACTCAGACATTATTTACAGATAGCCAGGGGCACACTCCAACACTCAGACATTATTTACAGATAGCCAGGGGCACACTCCAACACTCAGACATTATTTACAGATAGCCAGGGGCACACTCCAACACTCAGACATTATTTACAGATAGCCAGGGGCACACTCCAACACTTAGACATTATTTACAGATAACCAGGGGCACACTCCAACACTTAGACATTATTTACAGATAGCCAGGGGCACACTCCAACACTTAGACATTATTTACAGATAACCAGGGGCACACTCCAACACTTAGACATTATTTACAGATAGCCAGGGGCACACTCCAACACTTAGACATTATTTACAGATAGCCAGGGGCACACTCCAACACTTAGACATTATTTACAAAATAATCATTTGTGTTTAGTGAGTCCTCTAGAACAGAGGCAGAAGGGATTAACTTTTGCTCTCTTCATAAGTGTGTGAATTGGACCATTTTCCTATCCTGCTAAGCATTCAAAATGTAAAGAGTACTTT
Source organism: Salvelinus namaycush (assembly GCF_016432855.1). Taxonomy (NCBI): domain Eukaryota; kingdom Metazoa; phylum Chordata; class Actinopteri; order Salmoniformes; family Salmonidae; genus Salvelinus; species Salvelinus namaycush. The sequence goes on along the minus strand of NW_024059086.1, from coordinate 5,234 downwards.
TGGGTATCAGGGAAAATGTATAAAGTAAAAAGTACAATATTTTCTTTAGGAATGTAGTGAAGTTAAAGTAAAAGTTGTCAAAAATACAAATAGTAAAGTACAGATACAAACCTACAAAAGCTCAGACGAAGGACTTGAGGCCGATACGTAAAGCTTATTAAAGAACCGTGATACTAGCAAGAGCAGTGTGCGGGTTCCTTCTTTTATCTCACTGTATCTAAAGACCCTTTCAGAAAAGTACATTGAATCAAATACAGCAGACATCTTACCTTACAACGTTGCCCTTCTTCTTCCCCTTCTTCTTCTTCCTCTTCCTCTTCTTCTTCTCCTCATTGTCCTTCTTCTCCTTCTCCTTCTTCTTCTCCTTGTCCTCCTTCTTCTCCTGGTCCTGCTTCTCCTTCTCCTGGTCCTGCTTCTTCTTCTTCTTCTCCTTCTCCTTCTTCTTCTCCTGGTCCTGCTTCTCCTTCTCCTGCTTCTTCTTCTCCTTCTCCTTGTCCCGCTTCTTCTTCTCCTGGTCCTGCTTCTCCTTTTCCTGCTTCTTCTTCTCCTTGTCCTGCTTCTTCTTCTCCTTGTCCTGCTTCTTCTTCTCCTTGTCCTGCTTCTTCTTCTCCTTCTTCTTCTTCTCCTTGTCCTGCTTCTCCTTCTCCTGCCTCTTCTTCTCCTTGTCCTGCTTCTTCTTCTCCTTGTCCTGCTTCTTCTTCTCATTCTCCTTGTCCTGCTTCTTCTTCTCCTTCTTTTCCTTCTCCTTGTCCTGCTTATTCTTCCCCTGGTCCTGCTTCTTCTTCTCATTGTCCTGCTTCTTCTTCTCCTTGTCCCTGCTTCTTCTTCTCCTTGTTATGCTTCTTCTTCTTCGTGTCCTGTTTCCACTTCTCCTTCTTATTCTCCTGCTTCTTCTTCTTTGTGTCCTGCTTCTCCTTCTTCTTGTCCTGCTTCTCCTTCTTCTTCTTCTTATTCTCCTGCTTCTTCTTCTCCTGCTTCTTCTTCTTCTTCTTCGTCTTGTCCTGCTTCTTATTCTCCTGCTTCTTCTTCTTCTTCGTGTCCTGCTCCTCCTTCTCCTTCTTCTTCTTCTTGTCCTGCTTCTTCTCCTCCTTCTTCTTCTCCTTTTTCATCTTCTTCTTGTCCTGCCTCTTCTTCTCCTTCTTCCTCTTCTTGTCCTTCTTCTTCTCCTTTTTCTCCTTCTTGTCCTGCTTCTTCTTCCCCTGGTCCTGCTTCTCCTTCTCCTTGTCCTGCTTCTTCTTCTCATTGTCCTGCATCTTCTTCTCCTTGTCCTGCTTCTTCATCTCCTTCTTCTTCTCCTTGTTATGTTTCTTCTTCTTCTTATTCTCCTGCTTCTTATTCTCCTGCTTCTTCTTCTCCTTCTCATTCTTCTCTTTCTTCTTCTTCTTCTTCTTGTCCTGCTTCTTATTCTCCTGCTTCTTCTTCTTCGTGTCCTGCTTCTCCTTCTCATTCTTCTTCTTCTTGTCCTGCTTCTCCTTCTCCTTCTTCTTCTTGTCCTGCTTCTTATTATCCTGCTTCTTCTCCCTCTTCTCCTTCTTCTTCTTCTTCTTCTTCTTCTTCTTCTTCTTCTTCTTCTTCTTCTTCTTCTTCTTCTCCTGCTTTTTATTCTCCTGCTTCTTCTTCTTCTCCTTCTCATTCTTCTCTTTCTTCTTCTTCTTCTTGTCCTGCTTCTTATTCTCCTGCTTCTTCTTCTTCGTGTCCTGCTTCTTCTTCTTCTTCTTGTCCTGCTTCTCCTTCTCCTTCTTCTTCTTCTCCTTCTTCTTCTTCTTGTCCTGCTTCTTATTATCCTGCTTCTTCTTCTCCTTCTCCTTCTTCTTCTTCTTCTTCTTCTTCTTCTTCTTCTTCTTCTTGTCCTGCTTCTTCTCATCCTTCTTCTTCTTCTTCATCTTCTTCTTGTCCTGCTTCTTCTCATCCTTCTTCTTCTCCTTCTTCTTCTTCTTCTTGTCCTGCTTCTTCTTGCCCTGTTTCTTCTCATCCTTCTTCCTCTCCTTCTTCTTCTTCTTCTTGTCCTGCTTCTTCTCCTCCTTCTTCTTCTTCTTCTTCTTCTTGTCCTGCCTCTCCTTCTTCTTCTCCTTCTTCTTCTAATTGTCCTGCTTCTTCTTCCCCTGGTCCTGCTTCTCATTCTCCTTGTCCTGCTTCTTCTTCCCCTTATTCTTCTCCTTGTTCTGATTCTTCTTCTTTGTGTCCTGCTTCTCCTTCTCCTTCTTCTCATTCTTCTTCTCCTTCTCCTTCTTCTTCTCCTTGTCCTGCTTCTTCTTCCCCTGGTCCTGCTTCTCCTTCTCCTTGTCCTGCTTCTTCTTCTCCTTGTCCTGCTTCTTCTTCTCCTTGTCCTGCTTCTTATTCTCCTGCTTCTTCTTCTTTGTGTCCTGCGTCTCCTTCTTCCTGTCCTGCTTCTTATTCTCCTGCTTCTTCTTTGTGTCCTGCTTCTCCTTCTCCTGCTTCTTCTTCTTTGTGTCCTGCTTCTCCTTCTTCTTCTCCTTCTTCTTGTCCAGCTTCTTATTCTCCTGCTTCTTCTTCGTGTCCTGCTTCTCCTTCTTCTTCTTATTGTCCTGCTTCTCCTTCTTCTTCTTCTTGTCCTGCTTCTTATTCTCCTGCTCCTTCTTCTCCTTCTTCTTCTTATTCTCCTGCTTCTTCTTCTTTGTGTCCTGCTTCTCCTTATCCTTCTTCTTCTTCGTGTCCTGCTTCTCCTTCTCCATCTTCTTCTTCTTGTCCTGCTTCTTATTCTACTGCTTCTCCTTCTCCTTCTCCTTCTTCTTCTTGTCCTGCTTCTCCTTCTCCTTCTTCTTCTTCCTTTTGTCCTGCTTCTTCTCCTACTTCTTCTTCTCTTTCTTGTCCTGCTTCTTCTTTTTCTTATTTTCCTGCTTCTTCTTCTTCTTCTTCTTTTCCTGCTTCTTATTCTCCTGCTTCTCCTTCTCCTTCTTCTTCTTCTTGTCCTGCTTCTCCTTCTCCTTCTTCCCCTTCTTTTTCTCCTTGTTCTGGTTCTTCTTCTTCGTGTCCTTTTTCCACTTCTCCTTCTTATTCTCCTGTTTCCACTTCTTCTTCTTCTTCTTGTCCTGCTTCTCCATCTCCTTCTTCTTCTTCTTCTTCTTCTTCTTCTTCTCCTTCTTCTTCTACTGCTGCTTCTTCTTCACCTTGTCCTGCTTCTTTTTCTCCTTGTCCTGCTTCTTCTTCTCCTTCTTCCTCTCCTAGTTATGCTTCTTCTTCTTCGTGTCCTTTTTCCACTTCTCCTTCTTATTCTCCTGCTTCTTCTTCTTCTTCTTGTTCTGCTTCTTATTATCCTGCTTATTTTTATTTTTGTCCTGCTTCTCCTTTTTCTTGTCCTGCTTCTTATTCTCCTGCTTCTCCTTCTCCTTCTTCTTCCCCTTCTTCTTCTTCTCCTGCTTTTTATTCTCCTGCTTCTTCTTCTTCTCCTTCTCATTCTTCTCTTTCTTCTTCTTCTTCTTGTTCTGCTTCTTATTCTCCTGCTTCTTCTTCTTCGTGTCCTGCTTCTTCTTCTTCTTCTTGTCCTTCTCCTTCTTCTTCTTCTCCTTCTTCTTCTTCTTCTTCTTGTCCTGCTTCTTATTATCCTGCTTCTTCTTCTCCTTCTCCTTCTTCTTCTTCTTCTTCTTCTTCTTCTTCTTCTTCTTCTTGTCCTGCTTCTTCTCATCCTTCTTCTTCTTCTTCATCTTCTTCTTGTCCTGCTTCTTCTCATCCTTCTTCTTCTCCTTCTTCTTCTTCTTCTTGTCCTGCTTCTTCTTGCCCTGTTTCTTCTCATCCTTCTTCCTCTCCTTCTTCTTCTTCTTGTCCTGCCTCTCCTTCTTCTTCTCCTTCTTCTTCTAATTGTCCTGCTTCTTCTTCCCCTGGTCCTGCTTCTCATTCTCCTTGTCCTGCTTCTTCTTCCCCTTATTCTTCTCCTTGTTCTGATTCTTCTTCTTTGTGTCCTGCTTCTCCTTCTCCTTCTTCTCATTCTTCTTCTCCTTCTCCTTCTTCTTCTCCTTGTCCTGCTTCTTCTTCCCCTGGTCCTGCTTCTCCTTCTCCTTGTCCTGCTTCTTCTTCTCCTTGTCCTGCTTCTTCTTCTCCTTGTCCTGCTTCTTCTTCTCCTTGTTATGCTTCTTCTTCTTCGAGTCCTGTTTCCACTCCTCCTTCTTATTCTCCTGCTTCTTCTTCTTCTTCTTGTCCTGCTTCTTATTCTCCTGCTTCTTCTTCTTTGTGTCCTGCGTCTCCTTCTTCCTGTCCTGCTTCTTATTCTCCTGCTTATTCTTTGTGTCCTGCTTCTCCTTCTCCTGCTTCTTATTCTTTGTGTCCTGCTTCTCCTTCTTCTTCTCCTTCTTCTTGTCCAGCTTCTTATTCTCCTGCTTCTTCTTCGTGTCCTGCTTCTCCTTCTCCTTCTTCTTCTTATTGTCCTGCTTCTCCTTCTCCTTCTTCTTCTTCTTGTCCTGCTTCTTATTCTCCTGCTCCTTCTTCTCCTTCTTCTTCTTATTCTCCTGCTTCTTCTTCTTTGTGTCCTGCTTCTCCTTATCCGTCTTCTTCTTCGTGTCCTGCTTCTCCTTCTCCATCTTCTTCTTCTTGTCCTGCTTCTTATTCTACTGCTTCTCCTTCTCCTTCTTCTTCTTGTCCTGCTTCTCCTTCTCCTTCTTCTTCTTCCTTTTGTCCTGCTTCTTCTCCTACTTCTTCTTCTCTTTCTTGTCCTGCTTCTTCTTTTTCTTATTTTCCTGCTTCTTCTTCTTCTTCTTCTTTTCCTGCTTCTTATTCTCCTGCTTCTCCTTCTCCTTCTTCTTCTTCTTGTCCTGCTTCTCCTTCTCCTTCTTCCCCTTCTTTTTCTCCTTGTTCTGGTTCTTCTTCTTCGTGTCCTTTTTCCACTTCTCCTTCTTATTCTCCTGTTTCCACTTCTTCTTCTTCTTCTTGTCCTGCTTCTCCTTCTCCTTCTTCTTCTTCTTCTTCTTCTTCTTCTTCTTCTTCTTCTTCTCCTTCTTCTTCTTCTTCTACTGCTGCTTCTTCTTCACCTTGTCCTGCTTCTTTTTCTCCTTGTCCTGCTTCTTCTTCTCCTTCTTCCTCTCCTTGTTATGCTTCTTCTTCTTCGTGTCCTTTTTCCACTTCTCCTTCTTATTCTCCTGCTTCTTCTTCTTCTTTTTGTTCTGCTTCTTATTATCCTGCTTATTTTTATTTTTGTCCTGCTTCTCCTTTTTCTTGTCCTGCTTCTTATTCTCCTGCTTCTCCTTCTCCTTCTTCTTCCCCTTCTTCTTCTTGTCCTGCTTCTT
>NW_024059085.1:20000-40000 GCF_016432855.1 Salvelinus namaycush | reverse complement strand
TGAGTGTGTGTGTGTAGTAGTAGTTTATAGTAGTGTGTGTGTGTGTAGTTTATAGTAGTGTGTGTGTGTGTAGTTTATAGTAGTGTGTGTGGTAGTTTATAGTAGTGTGTGTGGTAGTTTATAGTAGTGTGTGTGTAGTTTATAGTAGTGTGTGTGTAGTTTATAGTAGTGTGTGGTAGTTTATAGTAGTGTGTGTGGTAGTTTATAGTAGTGTGTGTGGTAGTTTATAGTAGTGTGTGTGTAGTTTATAGTAGTGTGTGTGGTAGTTTATAGTAGTGTGTGGTAGTTTATAGTAGTGTGTGGTAGTTTATAGTAGTGTGTGTGGTAGTTTATAGTAGTGTGTGGTAGTTTATAGTAGTGTGTGGTAGTTTATAGTAGTGTGTGGTAGTTTATAGTAGTGTGTGGTAGTTTATAGTAGTGTGTGTGGTAGTTTATAGTAGTGTGTGTGGTAGTTTATAGTAGTCTGTGTGGTAGTTTATAGTAGTGTGTGTGTAGTTTATAGTAGTGTGTGTGGTAGTTTATAGTAGTGTGTGTGTAGTTTATAGTAGTGTGTGTGTAGTTTATAGTAGTGTGTGTGGTAGTTTATAGTAGTGTGTGTGGTAGTTTATAGTAGTGTGTGTGGTAGTTTATAGTAGTGTGTGTGGTAGTTTATAGTAGTGTGTGTGGTAGTTTATAGTAGTGTGTGGTAGTTTATAGTAGTGTGTGTGGTAGTTTATAGTAGTGTGTGTGGTAGTTTATAGTAGTGTGTGTGTAGTTTATAGTAGTGTGTGTGTAGTTTATAGTAGTGTGTGTAGTTTATAGTAGTGTGTGTGTAGTTTATAGTAGTGTGTGTGGTAGTTTATAGTAGTGTGTGTGGTAGTTTATAGTAGTCTGTGTGGTAGTTTATAGTAGTGTGTGTGGTAGTTTATAGTAGTGTGTAGTGGTAGTTTATAGTAGTGTAGTGGTAGTTTATAGTAGTGTGTGTAGTTTATAGTAGTGTGTGTGGTAGTTTATAGTAGTGTGTGGTAGTTTATAGTAGTGTGTGTAGTTTATAGTAGTGTGTGTGGTAGTTTATAGTAGTGTGTGTGTAGTTTATAGTAGTGTGTGTGGTAGTTTATAGTAGTCTGTGTGGTAGTTTATAGTAGTGTGTGGTAGTTTATAGTAGTGTGTGTGGTAGTTTATAGTAGTGTGTGTGTAGTTTATAGTAGTGTGTGTGTAGTTTATAGTAGTGTGTGTGGTAGTTTATAGTAGTGTGTGTGGTAGTTTATAGTAGTCTGTGTGGTAGTTTATAGTAGTGTGTGGTAGTTTATAGTAGTGTGTGTGGTAGTTTATAGTAGTGTGTGGTAGTTTATAGTAGTGTGTGTGGTAGTTTATAGTAGTGTGTGTGTAGTTTATAGTAGTGTGTGTGGTAGTTTATAGTAGTGTGTGTGGTAGTTTATAGTAGTCTGTGTGGTAGTTTATAGTAGTGTGTGGTAGTTTATAGTAGTGTGTGTGGTAGTTTATAGTAGTGTGTGTGGTAGTTTATAGTAGTCTGTGTGGTAGTTTATAGTAGTGTGTGGTAGTTTATAGTAGTGTGTGTGGTAGTTTATAGTAGTCTGTGTGGTAGTTTATAGTAGTGTGTGTGGTAGTTTATAGTAGTGTGTGGTAGTTTATAGTAGTGTGTGTGGTAGTTTATAGTAGTGTGTGTGTAGTTTATAGTAGTGTGTGGTAGTTTATAGTAGTGTGTGTGGTAGTTTATAGTAGTCTGTGTGGTAGTTTATAGTAGTGTGTGGTAGTTTATAGTAGTGTGTGTGGTAGTTTATAGTAGTGTGTGTGTAGTTTATAGTAGTGTGTGTGTAGTTTATAGTAGTGTGTGTGGTAGTTTATAGTAGTGTGTGTGGTAGTTTATAGTAGTCTGTGTGGTAGTTTATAGTAGTGTGTGGTAGTTTATAGTAGTGTGTGTGGTAGTTTATAGTAGTGTGTGGTAGTTTATAGTAGTGTGTGTGGTAGTTTATAGTAGTGTGTGTGTAGTTTATAGTAGTGTGTGTGGTAGTTTATAGTAGTGTGTGTGGTAGTTTATAGTAGTGTGTGTGTGGTAGTTTATAGTAGTGTGTGTGGTAGTTTATAGTAGTCTGTGTGGTAGTTTATAGTAGTGTGTGTGGTAGTTTATAGTAGTGTGTGTGTAGTTTATAGTAGTGTGTGGTAGTTTATAGTAGTGTGTGTGTGGTAGTTTATAGTAGTGTGTGTGGTAGTTTATAGTAGTCTGTGTGGTAGTTTATAGTAGTGTGTGTGGTAGTTTATAGTAGTGTGTGTGTGGTAGTTTATAGTAGTGTGTGTGGTAGTTTATAGTAGTCTGTGTGGTAGTTTATAGTAGTGTGTGTGGTAGTTTATAGTAGTGTGTGTGTAGTTTATAGTAGTGTGTGGTAGTTTATAGTAGTGTGTGTGTAGTTTATAGTAGTGTGTGTGGTAGTTTATAGTAGTGTGTGTGTAGTTTATAGTAGTGTGTGTGGTAGTTTATAATAGTGTGTGTGGTAGTTTATAGTAGTGTGTGTGGTAGTTTATAGTAGTGTGTGTGGTAGTTTATAGTAGTGTGTGTGTAGTTTATAGTAGTGTGTGTGGTAGTTTATAGTAGTGTGTGTGTGGTAGTTTATAGTAGTGTGTGTGGTAGTTTATAGTAGTGTGTGTGGTAGTTTATAGTAGTGTGTGTGGTAGTTTATAGTAGTGTGTGGTAGTTTATAGTAGTGTGTGTGGTAGTTTATAGTAGTCTGTGTGGTAGTTTATAGTAGTGTGTGGTAGTTTATAGTAGTGTGTGTGTGGTAGTTTATAGTAGTGTGTGTGGTAGTTTATAGTAGTGTGTGTGGTAGTTTATAGTAGTGTGTGGTAGTTTATAGTAGTGTGTGGTAGTTTATAGTAGTGTGTGGTAGTTTATAGTAGTCTGTGTGTGTAGTTTATAGTAGTGTGTGTGGTAGTTTATAGTAGTGTGTGTGGTAGTTTATAGTAGTGTGTGGTAGTTTATAGTAGTGTGTGGTAGTTTATAGTAGTGTGTGTGGTAGTTTATAGTAGTGTGTGGTAGTTTATAGTAGTCTGTGTGTGTAGTTTATAGTAGTGTGTGGTAGTTTATAGTAGTGTGTGTGTAGTTTATAGTAGTGTGTGTGGTAGTTTATAGTAGTGTGTGTGTAGTTTATAGTAGTGTGTGTGGTAGTTTATAGTAGTGTGTGTGGTAGTTTATAGTAGTGTGTGTGTAGTTTATAGTAGTGTGTGTGTAGTTTATAGTAGTGTGTGGTAGTTTATAGTAGTGTGTGTGGTAGTTTATAGTAGTGTGTGTGGTAGTTTATAGTAGTGTGTGGTAGTTTATAGTAGTGTGTGTGGTAGTTTATAGTAGTCTGTGTGGTAGTTTATAGTAGTGTGTGTGGTAGTTTATAGTAGTGTGTGTGGTAGTTTATAGTAGTGTGTGTGGTAGTTTATAGTAGTGTGTGGTAGTTTATAGTAGTGTGTGTGGTAGTTTATAGTAGTGTGTGTGGTAGTTTATAGTAGTGTGTGTGGTAGTTTATAGTAGTGTGTGGTAGTTTATAGTAGTGTGTGTGGTAGTTTATAGTAGTCTGTGTGGTAGTTTATAGTAGTGTGTGTGTAGTTTATAGTAGTCTGTGTGGTAGTTTATAGTAGTGTGTGTGTAGTTTATAGTAGTGTGTGTGGTAGTTTATAGTAGTGTGTGTGGTAGTTTATAGTAGTGTGTGTGTAGTTTATAGTAGTGTGTGGTAGTTTATAGTAGTGTGTGTGGTAGTTTATAGTAGTGTGTGTGGTAGTTTATAGTAGTCTGTGTGGTAGTTTATAGTAGTGTGTGTGGTAGTTTATAGTAGTGTGTGTGTAGTTTATAGTAGTGTGTGTGGTAGTTTATAGTAGTGTGTGTGTAGTTTATAGTAGTGTGTGGTAGTTTATAGTAGTGTGTGTGGTAGTTTATAGTAGTGTGTGTGGTAGTTTATAGTAGTCTGTGTGGTAGTTTATAGTAGTGTGTGTGTAGTTTATAGTAGTGTGTGTGTAGTTTATAGTAGTGTGTGTCAGATTGGCTAGTGAAACGCACACTCGGCCCTCTGATTGGACCAGCAGACTGTCAATCAACACAGGTCTGTTGAGCTAGCAAACAGAATGTCTATTTGTTGTACATCTATAGAATCCGATGCAGCGTAAATGTCACATTTTAGGGAGAGAGGGATTGCAATAATAAATGAATATGCAGCTCAAAAAATAGTTTTCTGATCCAGAATATGTTTACTTTGCAAGCTCACCAGCAGTGGGGCATCAAGCAACAGTTACCAGAATAGGACTACTGGTCTTTTGGTATGTCTAAATAGAATATGATCATTTACTGTGGCTTCACGTGTCTATGAGCAGTGGCATCATCAGGCAGTATACAGATTACATTATACAGTACAGTTGACATTATAGAGTACAGTTGACATTATACAGTACAGTTGACATTATACAGTACAGTTGACATTATACAGTACAGTTGACATTATACAGTACAGTTGACAGTATACAGTACATTTTACAGTATACATTACAGTTGACAGTATACAGCCCAGTTGACATTATACAGTACAGTTGACAGTACACAGTACAGTTGACAGTTTACAGTCCAGTTGACAGTTACAGTACAGTTGACAGTTTACAGTACAGTTGACAGTATACAGTACAGTTGACAGTTTACAGTACAGTTGACAGTAGACAGTGCAGTTGACAGTACAGTTGACAGTATACAGTACAGTTGACAGTTTACAGTACAGTTGACAGTAGACAGTGCAGTTGACAGTACAGTTGACAGTACACAGTACAGTTGACAGTTTACAGTCCAGTTGACAGTTTACAGTACAGTTGACAGTTTACAGTACAGTTGACAGTTTACAGTACAGTTGACAGTATACAGTACAGTTGACAGTTTACAGTTGACAGTTGACAGTAGACAGTGCAGTTGACAGTACAGTTGACAGTACACATTACATTTGATAGTATACAGTGCATTTGACAGTACAGTTGACAGTACACAGTACAGTTGACAGTACACATTACAGTTGACAGTATACAGTGCAGTTGACAGTATACAGTACAGTTGACATTATACAGTACAGTTGACAGTATACAGTGCAGTTGACAGTACATTTGACAGTACACAATACACAGTACAGTTGACAGTATACAGTACCGTTGTCAGTATACAGTACAGTTGACAGTATACAGTACAGTTGACATTATACAGTACAGTTGACAGTACACAGTGTATTTGACAGTACAGTTGACAGTACACATTACAGTTGACAGTATACAGTACAGTTGACAGTATACATTACAGTTGACATTATACAGTACAGTTGACAGTATACAGTGCAGTTGACAGTACACAGTGCAGTTGACAGTACAGTTGACAGTTTACATGACAGTTGACAGTATACAGTACAGTTGACAGTATGCAGTACAGTATACAGTACAGTTTACAGTACAGTTGACAGTTTACAGTACAGTTGACAGTTTACAGTACAGTTGACAGTTTACAGTACAGTTGACAGTATACAGTCCAGTTGACATTATACAGTCCAGTTGACATTAGACATTACAGTTGACAGTATACAGTGCAGTTGACAGTACAGTTAACACTATACAGTGCAGTTGACAGTACAGTTTACAGTACAGTTAACAGTATACAGTACAGTTGACAGTATACAGTACAGTTGACAGTATACAGTACAGTTGACAGTTTACAGTACAGTTGACAGTATACAGTACAGTTGACAGTATACAGTACAGTTGACAGTTTACAGTACAGTTAACAGTATACAGTACAGTTGACAGTATACAGTACAGTTAACAGTATACAGTACAGTTGACAGTATACAGTACAGTTGACAGTATACAGTACAGTTGACAGTTTACAGTACAGTTGACAGTATACAGTACAGTTGACAGTTTACAGTACAGTTGACAGTATACATTACAGTTGACAGTATTGCCAATAGTGATATACTGAGTGTACACCCGTGGTTCTCAACTGGTTTTGCCTTGTGACCCAAATTGAACCAGGTTGTCTGTCACAACCCAATATTTACATTGCGAGAAAGAAAAATAAAGAATTGCCAAAATACAATCTAGAAAAGTATTTGTAGCAATTATATGAAAAGGGAACAACATTCCCACCGCTTTCCTTGTCAATAATACCATTTTTGTCCCTAATCTTGATGAAGAATGTTAATAAACTCACTTGTTTGAGACCACACAAAATAGCTGCTAATAGTTTTCTATTGAAAATAATGTGATTGAATAATTTTGTATTTTTTGAGAGTAAATTATATTAAATAAGAAAAAGTGAATTATAATTTCTACACACTCTACCTGGTTTAATTTGTTTACGTTCAGACTTTTCATTGAGCTGTTATTTTCTACTCGTCACTATGGAGACCCAGCAGCTCCTCTAGTTACATCTCCGTGTGTCACACCCTGGCCTTAGTTATCTTTGTGTTCATTATTATTTTAGTTAGGTCAGGGTGTGACATGGTGAAGTATGTGTTTTTGTATTGTCTAGGGGGTTGTATGGTTTAGAGGGTTAAGGAGAATAGATGGTTTAGTGTTGTGTGTAGGTGTCTAGGAAAGTCTATGGTTGCCTGAATTGGGTCTCAATTAGAGACAGCTGGTTACTGTTGTCTCTGATTGGGAGCCATATTTAAGGCAGCCATAGGCTTTAGCTGTTGTGGGTCATTTTCTATGTCTAGTCTATGTTGAACGTAAGTAGTTTGTGTGTGTACTTGCGTTTGTAGCTTCACGGTCGTTTGTTGTTTTTGTTAGTTTGTATAAGTGTTTCGTGTTACGTCTTCGTATAATAAAAAAGAAGATGTATTCATATCATGCTGCGCCTTGGTCCAATCTCTCATATCAAGACGATCGTGACACCGTGACAACCCCTACTTCAAACTACTCTTTGAGTAATGGCCAGTGTTTTCCCCCCGGCGCGTGTGTGAAGGTCCTGTAATACATTTAATAAAACGATCCATTCAGCGGGTGGTTTTACTGATTGACAGACTAATGTTTATTAACATGCAGCCTTGCCGAACAGGACACTGCTGACTCGGCGTGTTCGGAGACCCCTCACAGCGCCCTGCTTTCTGTAGGCTCAAATCTCATCTTGATGCGCTTTGACACATTTCATTATTAGGATGGTCTTAAGAGGGCTGGCTAGCTCTGAGCTCTGGGGATTTCATCTGGCTAAAACCGCCTCTGTAGGTGTCTGTTACGCTGTTGCTGGGAAATACACACTCTTCTCTCTCCTCTCTCTCTCTCCTCTCTCTCTCTCTGTCTCTCTCTCTCGCTCTCTCCATCTCTCCATCTCTCCTCCCTATCTGTCTCTCTCTCTCTCCATCTCTCCTCCCTATATGTCTCTCTCTCGCTCTCTCCATCTCTCCTCCCTCTCTCTCTCTCGCTCCCTCCATCTCTCCTCCCTCTCTCTCTCTATCTCTCTCTCTCTCTCTCCATCTCTCCTCCCTCTCTCTCTATCTCTGTCTCTGTCTCTCTCTCTCTCTCTCTCTCTCTCTCTAACTCTCTCTCTCTCTCTAACTCTCTCTGTCTCTCTCTCTCTTCCTCGCTTTCTTCTCTCTCTCTCTTTGCCTCTCTCTCTGTCTCTCTCCACCTCTCTCACTCTCTCTCTCAATTTAAATTGAAATGTAAGGTCTTTATTGTCAGGGGAAACATTTGTTAACAAAGTAGATAAAAAAACAAAAGTGAAATAAACAATAACAATTAACAGTAAACATTACACTCACAGAAGTTCCAAAAGAATAAAGACATTACAAATGTCACATTATGTCTATATACAGTGTAATGATGTGCAAATTGTACAAAAGGGAAAATAAATCAGCATAAATATGGGTTGTATTTACAATGGTGTTTGTTCTTCACTGGTTGACCTTTTCTTGTGGCAACAGGTCACAAATCTTGCTGCTGTGATGGCACACTGTGGAATTTCACCCAGTAGATATGGGATTTTATCAAAATTGGATTTGTTTTCAAATTCTTTGTGGGTCTGTGTAATCTGAGGGAAATATGTCTCTCTAATATGGTCATACAATTGAAGTCATTTACATACACCTTAGCCAAACACATTTAAACTCAGTTTTTCACAATTCCTGACGTTTAATCCAAGTAAAAATTCCCTGTCTTAGGTCAGTTAGGATCACCACTTTATTTTAAGAATGTGAAATTCTAACCCTAACCCTAATAGTAGAGAGAATTATTTATTTCAGCTTTTATTTCTTTCATCCTATTCCCAGTGGGTCAGAAGTTTACATACACTCAATTAGTATTTGGTAGCATTACCTTTAAATTGTTTAACTTGGGTCAAACGTTTCGGGTAGCCTTCCACAAGCTTCCTACAATAAGTTGGGTGAATTTTGGCCCATTCCTCCTGACAGAGCTGGTGTAACTGAGTCAGGTTTGTAGGCCTCCTTGCTCGCACATGCTTTTTCAGTTCTGCCCACATATTTTCTATGGGATCGAGGTCAGGGCTTTATGATGGCCACTCCAATACCTTGACTTTGTTGTCCTTAAGCCATTTTGCAACAACTTTGGAAGTATGCTTGGGGTCATTGTCCATTTGGAAGACCCATTTGCGACCAAGCTTTAACTTCCTGACTGATGTCTTGAGATGTTGCTTCAATATATCCACATCATTTTCCGACCTCATTATGCCATCTATTTTGTGAAGTGCACCAGTTCCTCCTGCAGCAAAGCACCCCCACAACATGATGCTGCCACCCCCATGCTTCACGGTTGGGATGGTATTCTTCGGCTTGCAAGCCTCCCCCCTTTTCCTCCAAACACAACGATGGTCATTATGGCCAAACAGTTCTATTTTAGTTTCAACAGACCAGAGGACATTTCTTTTGATTTTTCCCATGATGTCAAGCAAAGAGGCACTGAGTTTGAAGGTAGTCCTTGAAATACATCCACAGGTACACCTCCAATTGACTCAAATGATGTCAATTAGCCTATCAGAAGCTTCTAAAGCCATGACATCATTTTCTGGAATTTTCCAAGCTGTTTAAAACCTTTCTAGTGCAGGCGTTCCGCTAGCGACCCACCTTGACAACATCCGGTGAAATTGCAGAGCGCGAAATTCAATCTACAGAAATATAAATATTTAACATTCATGAAAATATAAGTGTAATACATCAAAATAAAGCTTAACTTCTTGTTAATCCAGCCGCTGTGTCAGATTTCAAAAAGGCTTCACGGCGAAAGCACACCATGCGATTATCTGAGGACAGCGCCCCGCATATAAAACCATGAAAAACATTTTTTAACCAGGCAGGTGCGACTCGAAAGTCAGTAATAGCAATATAATAAATGCCTTACCTTTGAAGATCTTCTTCTGTTGGCACTCCAAAAGGTCTCAGTTACATCACAAATGGTCCTTTTGTTCTATAAAGTCCTTCTTTATATCCATAAAAACTCAGTTTAGCTGGCGCGCTTCAGTCAATAATCCACCCAGTTTCCCTCCATCAAAATGCATACAAACTGAATCCCAAACGTTACTAATAAACTTATCCAAACAAGTCAAAACAAATGTATAATCAAACCTTAGGTACCCTAATACGTAAATAAACGATCACATTTAAGACGGAGAATAGTATGTTCATTACCGGAGATAAATAACAAAGAACGCTCTTTCCTCAAAGCGCATGGAAACACTACAGCCAAAATGGGAGCCACTTAGAAAGAATACAACTTCTGGCTCATTTTTCCAGAAACCAGCCTGAAACTCTTTCTAACGACTGTTGACATCTAGTGGAAGCCCTAGGAACTGCAATCTGGAAGGTTTTCGCCTTATAATAAAAGTGATAGCCATTGAAAACAATGGTAGGTTGAATTTTTTGGGGGGGGATGGTTTGTCCTCGGGGTTTTGCCTGCCATATCAGTTCTGTTATACTCACAGACATTATTTTAACAGTTTTAGAAACTTTAGAGTGTTTCCTATCCAAATCTACCAATTATATGCATATCCTGGCTTCTGGGCCTGAGTAACAGGCAGTTTACTTTGGACACACTTTTCATCCAGACGTCAAAACACTGCCCCCTAGCCTTAAGAAGTTTTAAAGGCACAGTCAACTTAGTGTATATAAACTTCTGACCCACTGCAATTGTGATACAGTGAATTATAAGTGAAATAATCTGTCTGTAAACAATTGTTGGAAAAATGTCGTGTCATGCACAAAGTAGATGTCCTAACCGACTTGACAAAACTATAGTTTGTTAACAATACATTTAAGTTAATGACTCCAACCTAAGTGTATGTAAACGTCCTACTTCAACTGTATATGCTACAATGATCATATACAATTATAGTCCAGTGCTGTGCTACAGGTTCCACTGTCAGTATAGTGGTGAGAGTTTATACAGGAAAATCTGGACTCAATTTCGAGTCTCATAGCAATGGGTCTGAATAATTATTGAAATAATGTATTTCTGTTTTTAATTGAATGTATTTGCCAAAATTTCTAGAAGCCTGTTTTCACTTTGTCATTATGGGGTATTGTGTGTAGATTGAGGGTTTGGGACTCACACCTGTTGGTTGGCTGCTTCCAGCCTGTTTGGGACTGACACCGGTTGGCTGATTCCAGCCTGTTTGGGACTGACACCGGTTGGCTGATTCCAGCCCTGTTTGGGACTGACACCGGTTGGCTGATTCCAGCCTGTTTGGGACTGACACCGGTTGGCTGATTCCAGCCCTGTTTGGGACTCACACCGGTTGGTTGGCTGCTTCCAGCCCTGTTTGGGACTGACACCGGTTGGCTGATTCCAGCCCTGTTTGGGACTGACACCGGTTGGCTGATTCCAGCCCTGTTTGGGACTGCCACCGGTTGGCTGATTCCAGCCCTGTTTGGGACTCACACCGGTTGGCTGATTCCAGCCTGTTTGGGACTGACACCGGTTGGCTGCTTCCAGCCTGTTTGGGACTGACACCAGTTGGCTGATTCCAGCCTGTTTGGCACTGACACCGGTTGGCTGCTTCCAGCCTGTTTGGGACTGACACCGGTTGGCTGATTCCAGCCTGTTTGGGACTCACACGGTTGGTTGGCTGCTTCCAGCCCTGTTTGGGACTCACACCGGTTGGCTGATTCCAGCCCTGTTTGGGACTCACACCGGTTGGTTGGCTGCTTCCAGCCTGTTTGGGACTGACACCGGTTGGCTGATTACAGCCCTGTTTGGGACTGACACCGGTTGGCTGATTCCAGCCCTGTTTGGGACTGACACCGGTTGGCTGATTCCAGCCCTGTTTGGGACTCACACCGGTTGGCTGATTCCAGCCCTGTTTGGGACTGACACCGGTTGGCTGATTCCAGCCCTGTTTGGGACTGACACCGGTTGGCTGATTCCAGCCTGTTTGGGACTGACACCGGTTGGCTGATTCCAGCCCTGTTTGGGACTCACACCGGTTGGCTGATTCCAGCCCTGTTTGGGACTGACACCGGTTGGCTGCTTCCAGCCTGTTTGGGACTGACACCGGTTGGCTGATTCCAGCCTGTTTGGGACTGACACCGGTTGGCTGATTCCAGCCTGTTTGGGACTGACACCGGTTGGCTGATTCCAGCCTGTTTGGGACTGACACCGGTTGGCTGATTCCAGCCCTGTTTGGGACTGACACCGGTTGGCTGATTCCAGCCTGTTTGGGACTGACACCGGTTGGCTGATTCCAGCCTGTTTGGGACTGACACCGGTTGGCTGCTTCCAGCCTGTTTGGGACTCACACCGGTTGGCTGATTCCAGCCTGTTTGGGACTGACACCGGTTGGCTGATTCCAGCCTGTTTGGGACTGACACCGGTTGACTGATTCCAGCCTGTTTGGGACTCACACCGGTTGGCTGATTCCATCCCTGTTTGGGACTCACACCGGTTGGCTGATTCCAGCCTGTTTGGGACTCACACCGGTTGGCTGCTTCCAGCCTGTTTGGGACTGACACCGGTTGGCTGATTCCAGCCTGTTTGGGACTGACACCGGTTGGCTGATTCCAGCCCTGTTTGGGACTCACACCGGTTGGCTGATTCCAGCCTGTTTGGGACTCACACCGGTTGGCTGCTTCCAGCCTGTTTGGGACTGACACCGGTTGGCTGCTTCCAGCCTGTTTGGGACTGACACCAGTTGGCTGATTCCAGCCTGTTTGGCACTGACACCGGTTGGCTGCTTCCAGCCTGTTTGGGACTGACACCGGTTGGCTGATTCCAGCCTGTTTGGGACTCACACGGTTGGTTGGCTGCTTCCAGCCCTGTTTGGGACTCACACCGGTTGGCTGATTCCAGCCCTGTTTGGGACTCACAACGGTTGGCTGATTCCAGCCTGTTTGGGACTCACACGGTTGGTTGGCTGCTTCCAGCCTGTTTGGGACTGACACCGGTTGGCTGATTCCAGCCTGTTTGGGAGCTTTCCCCTGAACCATTAGATTCCAAAGCGTGTTTTTATTAAACCATCCACCCCAAAGCAACACACAGAGAGAAACGTTGGGCTGACAGCTCCTAGAGAGGCAGATAGCTGCCTTTTCTTTACTTTGTTTTCCTTAGTCATTTCATTTGGTGATTGGGAGAGAGAGGGAGAGAGAGGAAGAGACAGGATATCCGTCTGAGGTTTGACAATTCCAAGACGACCGGCGTACTGCAGATAAAATATTTTTCTCTGATATAAATACACATGATGAACCTATAGCCTGTTCTAAAGAAACATGAGACTCCTGTCTGACACTTGATCATGTTGTGTGTGTTTGAGAGAGAATGGGAGAGAAGGAGAGAGGGGTAAATATAGAATGAGAGAGGGGTAAATAGAGAAGGAGAGAGGGGTAAATATAGAATGAGAGAGGGGTAAATAGAGAAGGAGAGAGGGGTAAATATAGAATGAGAGAGGGGTAAATAGAGAAGGAGAGGGGTAAATAGAGAAGGAGAGAGGGGTAAATAGAGAATGAGAGATGGGTAAATAGAGAATGAGAGAGGGGTAAATAGAGAATGAGAGAGGGGTAAATAGAGAATGAGAGATAATGAGACGGGTAAATAGCGAATGAGACAGGGGTAAATAGAGAATGAGAGAGGGGTAAATAGAGAATGAGAGAGGGGTAAATAGAGAAGGAGAGAGAATGAGACAGGGGTAAATAGAGAAGGAAAGAGGGGTAAATAGAGAAGGAGAGAGGGGTAAATAGAGAAGGAGAGAAGGAGAGAGAATGAGACAGGGGTAAATAGAGAAGGAGAGAGGGGTAAATAGAGAATGAGAGAGGGGTAAATAGAGAAGGAGAGAAGGAGAGAGAATGAGACAGGGGTAAATAGAGAAGGAGAGAGGGGTAAATAGAGAAGGAGAGAGGGGTAAATAGAGAATGAGAGATGGGTAAATAGAGAAGGAGAGAGGGGTAAATAGAGAATGCGAGAGGGGTAAATAGAGAATGAGAGATGGGTAAATAGAGAAGGAGAGAGGGGTAAATAGAGAATGAGAGATAATGAGACAGGGGTAAATAGAGAATGAGACAGGGGTAAATAGAGAATGAGAGAGGGGTGGAGAGAGGGGTAAATAGAGAATGAGAGAGGGGTAAATAGAGAATGAGACAGGGGTAAATAGAGAAGGAGAGAGGGGTAAATAGAGAATGAGAGAAGGAGAGAGAATGAGAGAGGGGTAAACATAGACAGGGAGAGAGACAGAGACAGAGAGAGAGACAGATACAGAGAGAGAGAGAGAGAGACAGAGAGAGACAGAGAGACAGAGAGAGACACTGGGGTGGTATGTTGGTTACTATACTAGACCATTACAGGAGGAGGACTGTGCAGCAGTAGCCCACCACAGAGAGACAGAGACAGAGACACTGGGGTGGTATGTTGGTTACTATACTAGACCATTAAAGGAGGAGGACTGTGCAGCAGTAGCCCACCACAGAGAGACAGAGACAGAGACACTGGGGTGGTATGTTGGTTACTATACTAGACCATTAAAGGAGGAGGACTGTGCAGCAGTAGCCCACCACAGAGAGACAGAGACAGAGAGACACTGGGGTGGTATGTTGGTTACTATACTAGACCATTACAGGAGGAGGACTGTGCAGCAGTAGCCCACCACAGAGAGACAGAGACAGAGACACTGGGGTGGTATGTTGGTTACTATACTAGACCATTACAGGAGGAGGACTGTGCAGCAGTAGCCCACCACAGAGAGACAGAGACAGAGAGACACTGGGGTGGTATGTTGGTTACTATACTAGACCATTACAGGAGGAGGACTGTGCAGCAGTAGCCCACCACAGAGAGACAGAGACAGAGACACTGGGGTGGTATGTTGGTTACTATACTAGACCATTAAAGGAGGAGGACTGTGCAGCAGTAGCCCACCACAGAGAGACAGAGACAGAGACACTGGGGTGGTATGTTGGTTACTATACTAGACCATTACAGGAGGAGGACTGTGCAGCAGTAGCCCACCACAGAGAGACAGAGACAGAGACACTGGGGTGGTATGTTGGTTACTATACTAGACCATTACAGGAGGAGGACTGTGCAGCAGTAGCCCACCACAGAGAGACAGAGACAGAGAGACACTGGGGTGGTATGTTGGTTACTATACTAGACCATTACAGGAGGAGGACTGTGCAGCAGTAGCCCACCACAGAGAGACAGAGACAGAGAGACACTGGGGTGGTATGTTGGTTACTATACTAGACCATTACAGGAGGAGGACTGTGCAGCAGTAGCCCACCACAGAGACAGAGAGACACTGGGGTGGTATGTTGGTTACTATACTAGACCATTAAAGGAGGAGGACTGTGCAGCAGTAGCCCACCACAGAGAGACAGAGACAGAGAGACACTGGGGTGGTATGTTGGTTACTATACTAGACCATTAAAGGAGGAGGACTGTGCAGCAGTAGCCCACCACAGAGAGACAGAGACAGAGAGACACTGGGGTGGTATGTTGGTTACTATACTAGACCATTAAAGGAGGAGGACTGTGCAGCAGTAGCCCACCACAGAGAGACAGAGAGACACTGGGGTGGTATGTTGGTTACTATACTAGACCATTACAGGAGGAGGACTGTGCAGCAGTAGCCCACCACAGAGAGAAAGAGACACTGGGGTGGTATGTTGGTTACTATACTAGACCATTAAAGGAGGAGGACTGTGCAGCAGTAGCCCACCACAGAGACAGAGAGACACTGGGGTGGTATGTTGGTTACTATACTAGACCATTAAAGGAGGAGGACTGTGCAGCAGTAGCCCACCACAGAGAGACAGAGACAGAGACACTGGGGTGGTATGTTGGTTACTATACTAGACCATTAAAGGAGGAGGACTGTGCAGCAGTAGCCCACCACAGAGAGACAGAGACAGAGACACTGGGGTGGTATGTTGGTTACTATACTAGACCATTACAGGAGGAGGACTGTGCAGCAGTAGCCCACCACAGAGAGACAGAGACACTGGGGTGGTATGTTGGTTACTATACTAGACCATTACAGGAGGAGGACTGTGCAGCAGTAGCCCACCACAGAGACAGAGACACTGGGGTGGTATGTTGGTTACTATACTAGACCATTACAGGAGGAGGACTGTGCAGCAGTAGCCCACCACAGAGACAGAGAGACACTGGGGTGGTATGTTGGTTACTATACTAGACCATTACAGGAGGAGGACTGTGCAGCAGTAGCCCACCACAGAGAGTCAGAGACACTGGGGTGGTATGTTGGTTACTATACTAGACCATTACAGGAGGAGGACTGTGCAGCAGTAGCCCACCACAGAGAGACAGAGACAGAGAGACACTGGGGTGGTATGTTGGTTACTATACTAGACCATTACAGGAGGAGGACTGTGCAGCAGTAGCCCACCACAGAGAGACAGAGACAGAGACACTGGGGTGGTATGTTGGTTACTATACTAGACCATTACAGGAGGAGGACTGTGCAGCAGTAGCCCACCACAGAGAGACAGAGACAGAGAGACACTGGTGTGGTATGTTGGTTACTATACTAGACCATTACAGGAGGAGGACTGTGCAGCAGTAGCCCACCACAGAGAGACAGAGACAGAGACACTGGGGTGGTATGTTGGTTACTATACTAGACCATTAAAGGAGGATGACTGTGCAGCAGTAGCCCACCACAGAGAGACAGAGACAGAGACACTGGGGTGGTATGTTGGTTACTATACTAGACCATTAAAGGAGGAGGACTGTGCAGCAGTAGCCCACCACAGAGAGACAGAGAGACAGAGAGACACTGGGGTGGTATGTTGGTTACTATACTAGACCATTAAAGGAGGAGGACTGTGCAGCAGTAGCCCACCACAGAGAGACAGAGACAGAGACACTGGGGTGGTATGTTGGTTACTATACTAGACCATTAAAGGAGGAGGACTGTGCAGCAGTAGCCCACCACAGAGAGACAGAGACAGAGACACTGGGGTGGTATGTTGGTTACTATACTAGACCATTACAGGAGGAGGACTGTGCAGCAGTAGCCCACCACAGAGAGACAGAGACACTGGGGTGGTATGTTGGTTACTATACTAGACCATTAAAGGAGGAGGACTGTGCAGCAGTAGCCCACCACAGAGACAGAGAGACACTGGGGTGGTATGTTGGTTACTATACTAGACCATTAAAGGAGGAGGACTGTGCAGCAGTAGCCCACCACAGAGAGACAGAGACAGAGAGACACTGGGGTGGTATGTTGGTTACTATACTAGACCATTAAAGGAGGAGGACTGTGCAGCAGTAGCCCACCACAGAGAGACAGAGACAGAGACACTGGGGTGGTATGTTGGTTACTATACTAGACCATTACAGGAGGAGGACTGTGCAGCAGTAGCCCACCACAGAGAGACAGAGAGACACTGGGGTGGTATGTTGGTTACTATACTAGACCATTAAAGGAGGAGGACTGTGCAGCAGTAGCCCACCACAGAGACAGAGAGACACTGGGGTGGTATGTTGGTTACTATACTAGACCATTAAAGGAGGAGGACTGTGCAGCAGTAGTCCACCACAGAGAGACAGAGACAGAGAGACACTGGGGTGGTATGTTGGTTACTATACTAGACCATTAAAGGAGGAGGACTGTGCAGCAGTAGCCCACCACAGAGAGACAGAGACAGAGACACTGGGGTGGTATGTTGGTTACTATACTAGACCATTACAGGAGGAGGACTGTGCAGCAGTAGCCCACCACAGAGAGACAGAGACAGAGACACTGGGGTGGTATGTTGGTTACTATACTAGACCATTACAGGAGGAGGACTGTGCA
This sequence comes from Salvelinus namaycush, assembly GCF_016432855.1. Classification (NCBI taxonomy): domain Eukaryota; kingdom Metazoa; phylum Chordata; class Actinopteri; order Salmoniformes; family Salmonidae; genus Salvelinus; species Salvelinus namaycush. The sequence goes on along the minus strand of NW_024059085.1, from coordinate 22,743 downwards.
GCAGTAGCCCACCACAGAGACAGAGAGACAGAGAGACACACTGGGGTGGTATGTTGGTTACTATACTAGACCATTACAGGAGGAGGACTGTGCAGCAGTAGCCCACCACAGAGAGACAGAGACAGAGAGACACTGGGGTGGTATGTTGGTTACTATACTAGACCATTACAGGAGGAGGACTGTGCAGCAGTAGCCCACCACAGAGAGACAGAGAGACACTGGGGTGGTATGTTGGTTACTATACTAGACCATTACAGGAGGAGGACTGTGCAGCAGTAGCCCACCACAGAGACAGAGAGACACTGGGGTGGTATGTTGGTTACTATACTAGACCATTACAGGAGGAGGACTGTGCAGCAGTAGCCCACCACAGAGAGACAGAGACAGAGAGACACTGGGGTGGTATGTTGGTTACTATACTAGACCATTAAAGGAGGAGGACTGTGCAGCAGTAGCCCACCACAGAGACAGAGAGACACTGGGGTGGTATGTTGGTTACTATACTAGACCATTAAAGGAGGAGGACTGTGCAGCAGTAGCCCACCACAGAGAGACAGAGAGACACTGGGGTGGTATGTTGGTTACTATACTAGACCATTAAAGGAGGAGGACTGTGCAGCAGTAGCCCACCACAGAGACAGAGACAGAGAGACACACTGGGGTGGTATGTTGGTTACTATACTAGACCATTACAGGAGGAGGACTGTGCAGCAGTAGCCCACCACAGAGAGACAGAGACAGAGAGACACTGGGGTGGTATGTTGGTTACTATACTAGACCATTAAAGGAGGAGGACTGTGCAGCAGTAGCCCACCACAGAGCACCACCTTGAGTCTGTCTCTCTCTATCCCCCATCTTTTGCTCAACCCCCCGCCCCCTTCTCTCTCCCTCTCCTTTCCCCCGATCCCCAGGCCACCTGTCAGACAGATTACCGATCCCCAGGCCACCTGTCAGACAGATTACCGATCCCCAGGCCACCTGTCAGACAGATTACCGATCCCCAGGCCACCTGTCAGACAGATTACCGATCCCCAGGCCACCTGTCAGACAGATTACCGATCCCCAGGCCACCTGTCAGACAGATTACCGATCCCCAGGCCACCTGTCAGACAGATTAGCAGGATGCCTGACTCATGGCTTTTCACTAAACCGACAGAAAGACACTCAACACTGCTGATTGAGAAACAGTTACATGAGTTATAGATGACATTCAAGACATTCTGCATCTCTCTCTCTCTATCTCTCTCTCTCTCTGTCTCTCTCTCTCTCTCTGTCTTTCTCTCTCTCTCTCTCTCTCTCTCTCTCTCTCTCTGTCTCTCTCTCTCTCTCTGTCTCTCTCTCTCTCTCTCTCTCTCTCTCTCTCTCTCTCTCTCTCTCTCTCTCTCTCTGTCTCTCTCTCTCTTTCTCTCTCTCTCTCTCTCTCTCTCTGTCTCTCTCTCTCTCTCTCTGTCTCTCAATTCAATTCAATTCAAGGGGCTTTATTGGCATGGGAAACATGTGTTAACATTGCCAAAGCAAGTGAGGTAGATATTATACAAAAGTGAAATAAACAATACAATCTCTCTCTCTCTCTCTCTCTCTCTCTATCTCTATCTGTCTCTATCTCTCTCTCTCTCTCTCTTTCTTTCTCTTTCTCTCTCTCTCTCTCTCTCTCTCTCTCTCTCTCTCTCTCTCTCTCTCTCTCTCTCTATCTCTCTATCCATCCATCCATCCATCCATACCTTTCCTGGCACTCCTCCAAGGAACAACATTTCAACATTTCGTTCACACAGGCTGGGAACTCTTCCAAAGCCTTTATTTGTCAAATACTCTCCCGAGTGTATAGATGTCCTTCCATCCGCTAACCAGACCCAACTTAATTGCAATGTTGTATATATTGTGTGTGTGGAGGGGGTTTATTTTCTCATTGTCTTTGTGTTTTAGTTTAGTTTGTTTGTGCTTGTTCTAAACAGAGTAGTGAGTGGCTTGTAGCTGTACGTAGCAGGGTATGTCCCAAATGGCACCCTATCCCCTATATAGTGCACTATTCCCTATATAGCCAGCCAGTCTGGCTGGCTGGCTGGCTGACAGACTGGCTGGCTGGCTGGCTGACTGGCTGGTTACTGGCTGGCTGGCTGACATACTGGCTGGCTGACTGGCTGGTTACTGGCTGGTGACTGTCTGGCTGGCTGACAGACTGGCTGGTTACTGGCTGGTGACTGGCTGGCTGACTGGCTGGCTGGTTACTTGCTGACTGGCTGGTTACTGGCTGGTGACTGGCTGGCTGACTGGCTGGCTGCCTGACTGGCTGGTTACTGGCTGGCTGGCTGCCTGACTGGCTGGCTGGCTGGTTACTTGCTGACTGGCTGGTGACTGACTGGCTGGTGACTGGCTGGTGACTGACTGGCTGGCTGGCTGCCTGACTGGCTGGCTGGCTGGTTACTTGCTGACTGGCTGGTGACTGACTGGCTGGCGACTGGCTGGCTGGCTGGCTGGCTGCCTGACTGGCTGGCTGCTGACTCTCCCTCTAAGAATTTAGAACAAGTTAGTTGTTCATTCAACCGTGAAAGCCACCATGTTGGGCTAATAGGGATTGATGGATTAATTTGTCTAGGAGCAGGGTCCATCTGTTTGTGCACCTGAGATCACACACTCTCATCTCTCGCCAGTCTCTCCTTCTGAGCCAGACTTCATCACACTCTAACCCTCTCATTCACCTTCTGATGCTGCTATGCAGCGGGTTAAAGCTATGACAGGTAACCCA